>NC_092152.1:37634764-37934764 GCF_045791955.1 Oncorhynchus clarkii lewisi
AATGTTGCTCTCTCTTCACCATTTTATTTCTCAAACTAAGGTAATTTTGTCTCTCTTCCCAGGTATCGGATGTACAGAAAAAGCCAGACTACAGGCTTTCCTTCATTAATTACAATCTTCTCAGCACCAAATTACCTAGATGTATACAACAACAAAGGTGTGTGTACTCTTTAGATCAAGACTGTGATGGGTTATATGCATAGTGTAGTACGTGCCTTTGTGCTGTTGTAAAGAGCCATTTTCTGTTTACCATCAAACGTCACGTTCGAGTGAGGCACGTATCCCTCCATCAAAAATCTCTGTAACAGGATAGCTAACGTTGGACGTTTGTCAAGGTCCCGACATCAGTGAGTGAGTGAAGACAATGAAAACATGCAAGACTGGTGGCTATAGCTATGTTCAACAAGTATACTATTCTTCTGGCTTTATCTAGCTCCGTTTGTGATGTTTTACTTTGCGTTGCTGGCTGTTGTCTGCTGGCTGGCGTACAACCACGGGGGTCAGGTTTCACAAATCTGGGATTTTGATTCCCGTCCCTCTGACCCTCCAGGTCCACATGGGCTGTCCCCAAAATATGACAACAATTGGCTAGTAGTGTTTGTCAGTAAAACATTTAGTCTTGTTAGTCAGAATGGCTAACTTGATCATTCTTTTGTTCTTTACATCTCACTCCAACTTCCAGCTGCTGTATTAAAGTATGAGAACAATGTGATGAACATTCGGCAGTTCAACTGCTCCCCCCACCCCTACTGGCTGCCCAACTTCATGGACGTCTTCACCTGGTCTCTGCCCTTTGTCGGAGAGAAAGGTATGTATGTGCTCCCTGTCCATATCAGTGTTTTTGTCAGAGTTAAGAATGTGCCAGTAGAATTCCAGGAATGAGCATTGGAAAATTCTAGCATGAGAGGGGTGTGTTTTGGTGCTAAAAATGCAACTACAAAAAAACAGTACTAGGTCTGCACCCTAAAAGATGTAGCAAAGAGCGTTTTGGTGGTGGTGCTAGCTGAGTTGTGGTGGTACCTCCCTTCTCTGCACAGTGACAGAGATGCTGGTGAATGTGCTGAACATCTGCTCAGATGATGAACTCATGTCAGAAGGAGACGACCTGTGTGAAGGTAAGAGGAACAGCCAGGATTTAATGAGGCACGTTAAGACCCCCGCCCGCACCCCTCCTAACTCCTCACTAGTGTTAAGAAGGTAAAGCTGGTAGCTTCATTTTTCATTACAGCTGGTTCATCCACAGCATGTCATAACAGCTCTGTCAGACAAACACACACACAGTCTCATGTCTGGAGTTCATCTAGAACATCTCAGGAGTCACAAGAGATCTGACGGAGCTCAACTCGACATTCCACTGTACACTCCTCTCCTTTACTCCTCTCCCCTCCGCTCCCTCTCCTCCGCTTCCTCCTCCTCCCCTGTTCCCCTCTACTTCCTTCCTTTTCTCCTCTTTACTCTCCTTTCTTTCCTCTGTTCCCTTACTTTTCTCATTTTCTTTCCACCTTCCTCTGCTCTGATGTTCACAGACTATTTAAAGCAGTAGAACGCATTATAATGCCCAACCAAATGCTTAGAATATTTTATTGTTGTATTTTATGAGAAGATGGTGGAATCCCAGCAGTGCGCAAGGAGGTGATCCGGAACAAGATCCGAGCCATCGGGAAAATGGCCAGAGTCTTCTCTGTTCTCAGGTGAAAAAGCCTTTCGCTCTCTCTGTCTCGTCATCACACACGACCGCATAAAGCCTGTCCTAAATGGCACACTATTCCCTATGTAGTGCACTGCATTTGACCAGGGTCCATAGGGCTCTGGTCAAAAGTTGTGCACTATACAGGGAATAGGTTGCCATTTTGGACTCAACCATACTGAAAAGGGAAAGTCAGACTTGGAGTGAATGGAGCAGAGAGGGGTGGGAATAGACTGGAGTCTCTATTTTTAGTTGAGACTAGAATGAGTCTAGTTTATGAAATGAGTGAAGTCAATTTGAAAGTGCACAATGACTTCGTGTTTGAAAACACAGTGCCGCTTTTCGATAAGGATGAATGAGCAGGCAACAGTGAGTCACGAGGCAGCACACCACTGTGTGCATAATGCCATTAGACATGATTCCAGATTAATGCTGTCTCTGTGATTTAGCCTGCCACACAACTGCAATGGGGAAAGGGAGATATGTAGATCAGCACAGAGATCCTAGAATTGAAGTTTGTTCTAGAAGTAGGCCTATTTCTATATAGAGCAGTCTGTCTTTCACAGTGGCCCATATACAGAGATATCATGGGATGCTGCAGCTGCTACAGCTCTGTATGAGCAGAAATGACGAGTGTTTTAACATATGTAAACTCAGCAAATAAAGAAACGTCCTCTCGCTGTCAACTGCGTTTATTATCAGCAAACTTAACATGTGTAAATATTTGTATGAACATAAGATTCAACAACTGAGACATAAACTGAACAAGTTCCACAGACATGTGACTAACAGAAATGGAATAATGTGTCCCTGAACAAAGGGGGGGTCAAAATCAACCGTAACAGTCAGTATCTGGTGTGGCCACCAGCTGTATTAAGTACTGCAGTGCATCTCCTCCTCATGGACTGCACCAGATTTTCCAGTTCTTGCTGTGACATGTTACCCCACTCTTCCACCAAGGCACCTGCAAGTTCCTGGACATTTCTGGGGGGGGTGGCCCTAGCCCTCACCCTCCAATCCAACAGGTCCCAGATGTGCTCAATGAGATTGAGATCCGGGCTCTTCGCTGGCCATGGAAGAACAATTACATTCCTGTCTTGCAGGAAATCACACACAGAACGAGCAGTATGGCTGGTGGCATTGTCATGCTGGAGGGTCATGTCAGGACCAGGAAGGGTACCAGAATGAGGGAGGAGGGAGTCTTCCCTGTAACGCCCAGCGTTGAGATTGCCTGCAATGACAACAAGCTCAGTCCGATGATGCTGTGACATACCACCCCAGACAATGACGGACCCTCCTCCAAATCGGTCCCGCTCCAGAGTACAGGCCTCGGTGTAACGCTCATTCCTTCGATGATAAACGCGAATCCGCCATCATGCCTGGTGAGACAAAACCGTGACTCGTCTGTGAAGAGCACTTTTTGCCAGTCCTGTCTGGTCCAGCGACGGTGGGTTTGTGCCCATAGGCAACGTTGTTGCCGGTGATGTCTGATGAGGACCTGCCTTACAACAGTCCTACAAGCCCTCAGTCCAGCCTATCTCAGCCTATTGCAGACAGTCTGAGCACTGATGGAGGGATTGTGTGTTCCTGGTGTAACTCAGGTTGTTGTTGTTGCCATCCTGTACCTGTCCCGCAGGTGTGATGACCGCATGTACCGATCCTGTGCAGGTGTTGTTACATGTGGTCTGCCACTGCGAGGACGATCAGCTGTCCGTCCTGTCTCCCTGTAGCGCTGTCTTAGGCGTCTCACAGTACGGACATTGCAATTTATTGCCCTGGCCACATCTGCAGTTCTCATGCCTCCTTACAGCATGCCTAAGGCACGTTCACGCAGATGAGCAGGGACCCTGGGCATCTTTCTTCTGGTGTTTTTCAGAGTCAGTAGCAGGCTTCTTTAGTGTCCTCTATGTTTTCATAAAAGTTACCTTAATTGCCTACCGTCTGTAAGCTGTTAGTGTCTTAACGACTATTACACAGGTGCATGTTCATTAATGGTGTATGGTTCATTGAACAAGCATGGGAAACGGTGTTTAAACCCTTTTCAATTAAGATCTGCGAAGTTACTTGGATTTTTACGAATTATCTTTGAAAGACAGGGTCCTGAAAAGGGGATGTTTCTTTTTTTGCTGAGTTTAGTTACTGAAAGCTTTTTTAGATCTCTAAGGTGTTTGTGTCTCTCGCTCCCTCTCTTTCTTCAGGGAGGAGAGTGAGAGTGTGCTGACACTCAAAGGACTGACCCCCACTGGGTCGCTGCCTCTAGGAGTGTTGTCAGGGGGCAAAGAGACCTTGCATACCGGTACGTGTCTCTCTCCCCCTCCTCACCCCCTCAAACTCCCCTCTCCTCCCGCACCCTGCTGTCTTTCTCTCTCTCTCTGAAGCCCCCCTGTCCCCCATGCCCTACCCCCACAGAGGGCCTTGGGGTGTCATTTAACACTGCCGTTCTCCCTGCGCTAACACAGGCTTAGCCCAACCGCACGGTAAACTGAAGGATGTACGCTTCACTGAACGCTTTTACATTTTTACATTTCATTATGGAAAACAAATCATAGACCCTGCTCCTCTGTGTTCCGTTTTCAATTATGCAGTCGAGAGGGAAACTATCACTGCCACTGAAGCCTACATATGGGACGCAGCATTTGTCTGTTTGGGTCTCTGTGTCAAGCCAGCTGTCCGCTTTGGGTAGTATTTAAAACCCGACCCGAGGCAACAGAGAATGGTTTCAATGACTCTCTTGGCATAGAGGAACTACGTCACTGCCTAAAATACACTGCCTTTTAGTTAAGGTAGCTGATGTGCCATCTAGTCAAATGGCTACCCAGCATTTCACTATAAGGTCTATTCAGCGCATGTGACAAATTTGATTTAATGCGAACTAGCCACTTAATGCACTCGTTAAAAAAATAACCTCTTTGTTCTCCATCTTGCTAGCTATTATTTAGTATTTTATTAAAGCCGATAAAGTAATAACGAAGGCAGTGTCGTAGTTCTTCTTTGCCAAAAGTCATTGAAACCAGACCCTAGTCACTGTGTTGCCTTGGGCCAGGTTTTCGAGACTAGTTGGGTAGAAGGTTAGGGAGACTGAGCTGTGGGCGGGCGGGCGGTTGGAGGGGGGCTGGACCAAAGTGGCCTGTCACTGATGTGGTCAACCAGCCCAGCTAAAGGTCAACCAGCCCAGCCAGCTGGGGGAATGCACACACACGGCGCAGGAGGACCTGGTCTGTCAGCAGGGAGGAGAGAAGGGAATGCTGGAGGTTGGGGGCTGGTCTCCTCCCAGGCGAGGCAGAGGTGTAGCGAATAGAGTTAGAGCTGTGAGCATTCGGACGGAAACCACATGACATGACCTTTACCAGAATGCCATTGTCTGTATGCGTCCCAAATGGCATCCTATTCACAATAGAGTGTACGACTTTTGACTAGAGCCCTATAGGCAATGGTCAAAGGTATTGCACTGTATATAGAATAGGGTGCCATTTAGGGGACGCACCCTGTGTCTGTCAGTCCCTCCAGTCAGATGTGTGTTCTGGTTCATTACATCCCGTTTGTTGTTTCTCTTCACTGCTTCCTAGCAGTACTCTAGTGACATTTTAGGGATACGCTGTCCAGTTTTGACTGCAGTGCTCTTTAAAAACATGCCGTGCCAAATTAAGAAGGGAAATGCCTTAGCCTAGCAATTTCTATTCCACTCCTTCGAAGATGTTTTATTGTCGCACACACCGGATAGCTGCATCGAAATTGCCTTGCTCAAGAGCACATCAACCGATACAAATACATTTTTTAAAAATGTATTTTTTTTTTTTTATTTTAAAATTTCACATTGTCAGCTTGGGTATTAGAACCAGCGACTTTTCTGCTACTGATTTTGAGGGACGCATTTTTTGAGGGAATAATTGTTTGTTAAATCAATTTGCGGGGGCCACCCGAGTGGCGCAGCAGTCTAAGGCACTGCATCGCCGTGCTTGAGGCATCACTAAAGACCAGAGTTCGATCCTAGGCTGTGTCACAGCTGGCCGTGATTGGGAGACCCATGAGGCGGCACACAATTGGCCCAGCGTCGTCCGGGTTAGGAGAGGGTTTGGCAGGCAGAGATGTCCTTGTCCCATCGCGTTCTAGCGACTCCTGTGGCGGGCTGGGCGCATGCGTGCTGACACGGTCGCCAGGTGCACGGTGTTTCCCCCGACACGTTGGTACGGCTGGCTTCCGGGTTAAGCGGGCATGTAAAGAAGAAGTGCGGCTTGGCTTGTTCGTGTTTCAGAGGACGCACCGCTCTCGACCTTCACCTCTCCCAAGAGTTGCAGCGATGGGACAATACTGTAACTACCAATTAGATACCACAAAATTGGGGCGGGAAAAAGGGATAAAATGATGTCTTGCGGGCCGGGTTGCGGTGCCCTGGCGGGCCGTACTTTGCCCCCCCTCTATCCGCTAGGCTACCCGCTGCCTATGACTATAACAAATGAAAGATGGTCTTATAGCTAGATTCACCACCACTTATTCTGTGAGTGACACCAGTAACAAAGCACCTCATTAAGAACAACTCAAATAGAAAGAATAAATCTGTCATCTCACCACAGTTCTCATCTGTCTTCATCACATGTATGTGTTCCTTTTGAAAACTGAGCCTAAACACACTTCATTATGACAATGTGAGACGTAGTGAGCTGCCTTTGACTTCACAGGAAATCAGTTCCCTTCTCCTCCCAGCAGACTTCATCAATTGATTTGGTTCCCATAACAAGATCCAGAATAACTCTATATAAAGGCCTGTGTGTGTGTGTGTGTGTGTGTGTGCTCACTGCGCAGCAAAATCCCAATGGCTCTTTAACGCCAGCAAGCACCATCTTAAGGTCTCCAGCAGGCATCTCTCACTCTAGGTGTGTCCTTAATTACACTCTATTCCCGATAGTGGACTTCTTTTGACCAGAGCCCTATGGGCTCTAAAGGAATAAAGTGTCACTAAGGATGCAGATGATTTTATCACACTTAAAACAGTTTGAGGTGTATTTGAATTGTACAGTCGCTCTGTAAGTAGCCTTTAGAAGCATTTATAACATGTGTAGATGCGGCAGGTAGCCTGGCGGTTAGGAGCGTTGGGCCAGTAACCGAAAGGTTGCTGGATTGAATCCCAGAGCCGACAAGGAAAAATCTCATTCTACACTTGAGCAAGGCAATTAGCCCTTATTGCTCCAGGATCGCCGTCAATAATGTCTGATCCCTGGCCGTGACCCCACTCTCCGAGGATGTCTCAGGGGGAGTGGGATATGCAAGATAAACATTTCCATTTCACACCTGTACAGGTTACCCACTTGTACATACAGTGAAACAGAGCTATACAGTCAGTGGTGTAAAGTACGATTTAAGTCGTTTTTTTTGGTATCTGTACATTACTTTACTATTTATTTTTTACAACTTTTACCTCACTACATTCCTAAAGAAAATAATGTACTTTTTACTCCATACAGTTTCCCTGACACCTAAAATGACTCGATAGGTTTTGAATGATTAGCAGGACAGGAAAAATGGTTTAATTCACACACTTATCAAGAGAACATCCCTGGTCGTCCCTAATGCCTCTCATCTGGCGGACTCACTAAACACAAATGTTTTGTTTGTAAATTATGTCTGAGTGTTGGAGTGTGCCCCTAGCTATCTGTAAAAAAGAAGGAAAAAAAGAAAATTGTGCCTTCTGTTTAGCTTAATATAAGGAATTTGAAATTATTTATACTTGTACATTTTGTCAATTATATTTACTTTTGATAATCAAGTATATTTAAAACCAAATACTTTTAGACTTTTACTCAAGTAGTGATTTACTTGAGTAATTTTTTATGAAAGTGTCTTTTTCAAGTATGACAATTGGTACTTTTTCCACCACTATACACAGTGCTTTTGGAAAGTATTCAGACCCCTTGACTTTTTCCACTTATTGTTACATTAAAGCCTAATTCTAAAATTGTTGAAAAAAACATGTTTCCTCGAACAGTACCCCATAATGACAAAGTGAAAACAGGTTTTTTGACATTTTTGCAAATGTATAAAAAATTATACAAATAAATATGTTAATTACATAAGTATTCAGACACTTTGCTATGAGATTTTAAATTGATCTCAGGTGCATCCTGTTTCCATTGATCATCCTTGATGTTTTTACAACTTGATTGGAGTCCATCTGTGGTACATTTCAATTGATTGGACAGGCACACACCTGTCTATATAAGGTCCTACAGTTGACAGTGCATGCCAGAGGTCGAAGGAATTGTCCGTAGAGCTCAGAGACAGGATTGTGTTGAGGCACAGATCTGGGGAAGGGTTCCCAAAAATGTCTGAAGAATTGAAGGTCCCCAAGGACACAGTGGCCTCCATCATTCTTAAATGGAAGAAATTTGGAACCACCAAGACTCTTCCTAGAGCTTGCATGCTCGGCCAAACTGAGGAATCAGGGGAGAAGGGCTTTGGTCAGGGAGGTGACCAAGAACCCAATGGTCACTCTGACAGAGCTCCAGAGTTCCTCTGTGGAGATGGGAGAACCTTTCAGGGGGACAACCATCTCTGCAGCACTCCATAAATCAGGTCTTTATGGTAGAGTGGCCAGATGGAAGCCACTGCTCAGTAAAAGGCACATGACAGCCCGCTTGGAGTTTGCCAAAAGGCACCTAAAGACTCTCAGACCATGAGAAACAAGATTCTCTGGTCTGATGAAACCAAGATTGGCCTGAATGCCAAGCGTCACGGCTTTAGGACACCTGGCACCATCCCTACATTGAAGCATGATGGTGGCAGCATCATGCTGTGGGGATGTGTTTCAGCTACAGGGACTGAGAAACTCGTCAGGATCAAGGAAAATATATACGGAGCAAAGTACAGAGAGATCCTTGATGAAAACCTGCTCTAGAGTGCTCAGGGCCTCAGACTGGGGTGAAGGTTCACCTTCCAACAGGACAGTGACCCAAAGCACACAGCCAAGACTACGCAGGGGTGGCTTTGGGACATGTCTCCGACTTGCCCAGACTTGAACCCAATCAAACATCAAACACCTGACAGAGCTTGAGAGGATCTGCAGAGAAGAATTGGAAAAACTCACCAAATACAGGTGTGCCAAGCTTGCAGCGTCATACTCAAGAAGTCTTGACTGTAATCGCTGCCAAAGGTGCTTCAACAAAGTACAGAGTAAAGGGTCTGAATACTTCTGTGAATGTAATGTATCATTTTGTTTTTTGCTAAATTTTCTAAAAACTTGTTTTTGCTTTGTCATTATGGGATATTGCGTGTATAGATTGAATATTTTTTCCCCCTCATCAATCAATTTTAGAACAAGGCTGTAACGTAACAAAATGTGGAAAAAGTCAAGGGGTCTGAATACTTTCCGAATACACTGTAAGCGCAACCTAATTCTATATTATTATAATTATTATTATACCGCCTATGTTTGTCAGGGATGTTTTTCTCCTGCCTGCCTGTGTTTTCTCTGATCATGATGTTGATAATGGGGGGGGGGATCTCGTCTATGATTGGTTGTTTGGATGATTCGGACTGTCTGTTCTGTGGTTGATGATCTCTGGTTCTCTGCATTGATGACTCACTTTTCTCCTCTCACCACTACTCACATTTACATAGCCGCCGCTGAGGCAGCGGAGGCAAAAGGTACGCAAGCGGTCCCCGGATCCCTCCCTCAGTGTGTTGTTACTTTTAACCCTTCCAACAGGGCCCTCATTGTTTATGCACCCCTGTTGTCCCTTTTTAAATGTTCATTTTGTTATTGTTGTACATTCACTGTGTGTGTGTGTGTGTGATTTGTGAGTTTTGCCATGGATTGGTGTACTTCACTTTGCAAAATTGCTGCTCTTGCATTACCAGTTCCTGCTACTACTGTACATGCATGATAGGACTCAAATGCAGTGGGCACTCCATTTGGCAGGAAGGACTTTAGCTTGAACCTCAACAGGCACTGTATAGTTACATTGTTCCTGGGTCCTAATTACACTATGTTGACCATTGATAACATAAGGGAAAAGCCTAAACGCAGTCTTCACAGATAGGCTACAGATATAGATACCGATACAGAGAGTCAGGCATTTGGCCTAACAGTGACATGTTGAGAAACAGAGACTTGTTAACAAACAGCTGTAGGCAGAGGTCACATGGGTGGGAGCTAGATTCCTTGCCACTGCTGCAGGCAGCTCGTCCCTGAGCAAAGCCAGCTAAGACTCTGCTAGCCTAGGGAGCACCTCCTTCCTCCTCCTGGCTATCCAGGGATATATTCAGGGTCTAATCCTGTTACGCTGCTTGGCTGTTGCTACTCTGTCACTGTCTGCTTCTGTTGGCATGTTACTGTTCTAGCATTCAGATACACTCTTTGATCGCATACACATTTGGAGTAGTAATAGGTAGTTTGGTTTCTGTCCAAATATATTTTGTTGATGTTAGAGCATGTTTAATAGCAGGGGTGTCAAACTCATCTTGTCCCGGGGCCCACATTCGGTCTTCAACGAGGTTCCGGAGGGCCGCACTGAAAGTTTATTTCCTCTCTGTCAAAATTTTCTGAAGAAAGTCCTCTAGCCATGGATTTTAGAATTTCCGACTGTCTGACTTTCATTTAGGTGATTATTAGCGAGCTGGACATGGTCAAGAAACTGTATGAATGTAGTTAAATTATTGTCATTCTTTTACTCAAACCACCCGCGGGCCGGATTGGGGAGACCCCTGATTTATAGCCACCTATTAAAGCTGCTATATGTAACTTTTTGGGCAAGTTAACCAAATTCACATAAAAATGTGAGTTATGGATCTGTCATTGAAAGCAAGTCTAAGAAGCGGTAGATCTGTTCTAGGTGACCTATATCTAGGCTTCCAGATTATTATTTTTTTGCGTGTTTTACCTTCGGTTTTGTACATCAGCTGAAAATACAATATTTTTGTTTATGGAAGAGATATTTCACAACAGTTCAGATGGTACAATGATTCTCTACAATATACTTGCTTGTTTTGTCACCAAACGGAAATTAGGCGACTATTAGAATTTTAGCAATTTCAAATTTTGCGTAGTGCACCTTCAACTACAACTAATGTTTGCCTTGCAATGATACATTTCTCATTAACAAACCAACTAACTTAAGAGGTTATTTAAAATTGCAGATCTGTTTTCTATGAGTGCAGTGTCATTGATCACATTCTCCTATTGTCAACTGTAAAACGTCCATATTTTCCTCTTATTCTAAATGTTTGCCTTATTGATGTTGTTGTTGAATAGTTACTTACAGTATATCTCTCGTTTGCCCATGTTTTCTTTGTGGTTTTTACTTGGCACTTGGAATTTTACAGTAAGTCCCACATTCACTGTGAGGTGTTGTACTGTAGCTTGTTCTGTGGTTTTGTCAACAGTACTAGGACTGTGTATTCACCGTACGTACAGCTGTTGTATGTCTGCACTGTTTGTCTAAGGACGGTCAGCTATTACCTGCATTTGTAAGCATAAGAACCTGGAGTTTACTAAGGACATACAATAAAGGCAAAAGAAATTGGTTAATTTTCAGGATAATACCTGAAGATCCTTTATTGCAGATCCTTAAAAGAGATGGCTAAATATTTTTCACAAACATTTCAAGTTGAAGCATTCAAACCATTTTTTCCTTTGATTTCTAATTTTCCCTCTCCTCTTCCTTCTAGCTATTCAAGGCTTCTCTCCCACGAGGAAGATCAAGGACTTTGCGGAGGCGCAGAGCCTGGACAAAGTCAACGAGAGGATGCCTCCACGCAAGGATGGCCAGCAGCCGGTCAGCCCAAATGCCCCCAAGAATGGCACAGACTAGGCCCGGAGAGTGAGGCCCTCTCATCCTCACCAGACACAGCCCATGGCCCTGTCTCATACACCAAAACTATCTTCTCTCGCTCTCTGTTTTCTATCTCCCTAATTCTCTCTCTATCTCTATCTCTCTATCTCTATCTATCTATCTCTCTGTCCCATTGTGACTCTTCACCCAGCTGGCCTATAGTTGGACAAGCACAGGACATGTAGGTAGGGAAGACACCACCACACTGGGAGAATGGTTTCAGCCACCACAGAGTACAACCATGAAAATAAACAAAAAAAAACATTTTATTTATTAAATGAATAATATTAGGTATATTATGTAATGCTACAATTGAATGAACACATACATTTATAAGATGTTCAAATCAGCATATAACTATGGTAAATGTCAAAGATCAAGACCATTTTGTAAATTTGAGTTGAGGATTGAGGTAGCTAGTAAAGGAGACCTTATCCTTTATTAGTCAATGCAAGTGTTTCTACTGTTATTTTATGTGCTTTGCAAGGGAAAGTTGACTGAATCTACAGATATCTACAGTTTGTGTGCTCTCATACATGTTGTCCATTTAAAAAATATGTGTTAAGTAGAGAGAAAATAATGAAGGGAACGATTTGACACCATTGCAGAAGATTCTTTTATACCTCCAGCAGAAGTTCAGTAGAACTGTTTTGTTCTTTCGTCCAATTTCTTTGGTAAAAACCTTGAAACCACTGAATGCTATTTATGCTGCTTTGGGTCAACTTGTTGCCCCTATATTTTATAGTTAGGTTAAACAGGATTTAATTTGACAGCCTTTAGTCAATCCTTGAGAAACTGCACAGAATTTCCAAATGATTTGTCAAAGAATGAAAAAAAAACCATGACAGAATTGATCCTAGTTTGCTACGATCATTGATGTGATGTATCAATGGACGGTGATTCGTTTTTCTAGTGCTAGGTGTTCTACATAGTGTTTTGATAGTTGTTGTTTGCAAGCTGTCACTAACCGATATATAATATATGCACTGTGTGTACAAAACATTAGGAACACCTTCCTAATATTGAGTTGCACCCCCTTTTGCCCTCAAAGCAGCATCAATTCGTCAGGGCATGGACTCTACAAGGTGTTGAAAGCATTCCACAGGGATGCAGGCCCATGTTGACCCCAATGCTTCCCACAGTTGTGTCAAGTTAGCTGGATGTCCTTTGGGTGGTGGATCATTGTTGATACACACGGGAAACAGTTGAGCATGAAAAACCCAGCAGTGTTGCAGTTCTTGACCCACTCAAGCCGGTGCGCTTGGCACCTATTACCATACTCTGTTCAATCCATTGTTGTTGTCTCGAGGCTTAAAAATCCTCCTTTAACCTGTCTCCTCCCCTTCATCTACACTCATTTGAAGTGGATTTACAAGTGACGTCAGTATGGGATCATGGCTTTCACCTGGTCAGTTTATGTAATGGAAAGAGCAGGTCTTCTTAATGTTTTGTACACTCAGTGTAGATATTCTGCAAAGGCAAAGTTTGATTCAAAAGGGATATAGGCCGACAGTATGTATTGAAGACAGCCACCAGTACCTTGGGTGTGTGGTGCCCCCATTTGGTTAGCTTTTCTGGGACATTGAGCAGGGAGCGGCCTACTATTCTTGAGTGATGTGCTGAATGTGGAAGGAAGAAAGTCCTCATGGTGAAGAAACATACGAAACACAAGGGAAGAACAACCAGTGGTGTCGTCTTCTCAATGCCCTCCTTGACAAGATGGTGGAGAAATCTTTCCCATGGAGCAAATGGTAACGCCACAGATATGTCCCAAAATGAACTGAAGCTTCTTCGTGTTTATTATTTTATGTTTTAAGATAAATTTCTCTGTTGAAATAATAATGACGCTTAGTTTGATTTCATATTGCTTTCCTTGTCAACGCTACATAAAGGAAATATTTGGGGCGTTTCTTGACAAAAGCTGTGTCAATGTCTCCATCTACTGTTGATTTGATGCAGATGCGTTCAAATGACTCCAATGTTGGAAACGTACGGGAAAGCTGGCCTCCAAATCGGCTCCAATTCAATGTTTTAGTTGCTAGCAGTTTGAGGAAAGCAGTACCCTGAAGAGGAGTGGATTGAGTCATCCAGTGAGACGCTGTGAAGATTGATGTTATCGGAATTTCCATGCTCTTTGTCCATCCTATGAGTTATCTCCCCCTATGACAGTTTTCACTATCTGTGGTAGAATCAAAGCTGCGGACCTACAGTGTCTCTACATTGATCATGTAGTAATGTCTGATGGTTCTTCTGAATTAATTTGATTGTGAGTATTATATGGTCTTAACATATACATAGGAACTGACCCTCCATGGCAGGAACTGACCCTCCATGGCAGGAACTGACCCTCCATGGTAGGAACTGACCCTCCGTGGTAGGAAGTGACCCTCCATGGCAGGAACTGACACTACTTTTATAACACCCGCTCTCAACCCTTTAAGGTTTGACTTGATTCTTTAGGACTTGTGACTTAATGAACCGGTGCTTAGTTTTAGCCCTACATTTTTGGGGGCTACAACTGCTTGTCTGACACTCCTCCCGTCGCGCCACATGTAGTTATTCTATTGTGTTTTATCATTCAAGAAGAGCTTTTAAGATTTTTATTCTCATGTGAATTTTCCCTTTTATAATATATATTGTAAGGCTTTTAAACGAGTTGCATTCAATGTGCCATGCCACTACCAAAACACACGCCAACACCTGTGTGTGACTGGTGAGGAGAAGGGAAATCAGAATGTCCCATTCTTGTGTTCAGCAGTGGTCATGGAGAGATCTTGGCGCCTGTTTCAACTCAACATGGGTCAGGTTTATCTGAGTTGTGTCATGGCCCAGATACTTTTGTTTTGTATTTAAAAATGTGATTGGTTTCTTTTCCCTGTATTGTGCTCCGAGTTAGGGGAAGTACAGGCCCCTTAGGAGGGCCGTATTTCTCACCTCTTGTCAGTTTCTAAACATATCTCGAATGTACAAAAATATTTGTAATTTAAAGTCTCTTAAAAGCTGTAAAAAAAGGGTGAGGAAAAATAAGTCCAGTGCTTGTCATGCGAGGCCATGAAATCTATGTAGATGTATCACTTAAAAAAAATAACATTTAAATGCAATGTTTCTTGTTCTCCCTGTCGTGGCTGTCTGGAGTTTTTAGCTCTGCAGGTTTGAGGACAGTCTGCCAGATACCTTCTCGCTTCAGTTGCTCGTGTTAGGCCTACATTCTAGGTATCTCTTGATCTGAATTATACTACATGTTGCTAATCTATTCTCTACACGTCTGGTTGAATGGCTGGATGCATGTCCTCTGGTAGACTTCAGTGTCTAAAATGTTGGGCGCCGAATAGTTGTTTATAAATGTCAAAGTACTACATAAACAGGACAATCGTGTCAAAAATAAAAACATTTTATGCCTGACATGTTAATCAGGTGGCATCTTTTTACAATCCGAGAGAGAGATTGTGATTACAGAAAAGGCTGTTCAAGTAATAGTATACTGTAATAGCAAATCAGACACGTTCACACACAGATACAGTGCCTTGCAAAAGTATTCAGAACCCTTGAATTTCACTTTCTTTTTTAAAAATAAATTCAGTACTAAATATATTGTTGCATAAGTATTCAGCCCCTTTGTTTAGTTAAGCCTAAATTAGTTCAGGAGTACATTTTGGCTTAACAAATAATAGGGGTTGACATGATTTTGGAATGACTAACCCTTCCTCAGTCCCCCATACGTACATTTTCAGGTCCCTCAGTCAAGTATTGAATTTCAAGCACAGATTCAACTACAGAGACCAGGGAGCTTTTGGAAAGCTTTTAAAGAAGGGCAGTGATTGATTTGTTAGTTCCCCATCTACCAGACATTGAATATCTCTTTTAAACATGGTTAATATAATGCTGTGGATTATGTATTAAATCACCCAGATACATAGTCATCCAGGTGTGTAAATATCTTAAG
This sequence comes from Oncorhynchus clarkii lewisi, assembly GCF_045791955.1. Lineage (NCBI taxonomy): Eukaryota > Metazoa > Chordata > Actinopteri > Salmoniformes > Salmonidae > Oncorhynchus > Oncorhynchus clarkii. The sequence goes on from NC_092152.1 coordinate 37,650,219, forward strand.
ACTTCCCCAAGAAGACTGACAGCTGTAATCTATGCCAAAGGTGTTTCTACCATGTAGTGACTCAGGGAGCTGAATACTTGTGCAACGACTATTTTAGTTCCACTTTTATTCGTCTTAAAAAATACTTGGACTTTGACCGTGTATTTTGTGTTGATTGCCAAAATGACAAATCAAATTGAATCCCACTTTGTGACAAAATCCAAGGGGTCTGAATAGTTTTTGCATTTGTATTCTCAGACGGTGGATGCAGACTTGCAGTTAGTTGTGCAGCATTTAAGAATGTTCTATAAAACAAAAAATCTGTAAATTCTTGCTCACTAGAATTCCTAAATCTAAAATTGAGTTCCTTTATCAGTATTGAGCATGTGTGTTTTTTTTATTTTTAATACAGAACTTTAGTCAGCAATGGCTGTGCTCAGTAAATCTCTGAATGAATACAAAATATTTACTGTAGACTCAGTACTCAGCCAAAGTCAGGAATATACAGTCACCATTGATAAAAATGTAATGTAATAGTACGAAAATAAATGGCATATTATCACATACTGAACACTCACTCCCTGACATGGCGGTGACAAATGAATACTAAAAAGTGTCATTTTTTAAGACGTTCCTCGTAAAAGAGGACTCCTCAGTCCATTCCATATTTGTGACTATACTGAGTTCACCCATCATGCACATCATTGGCACAAACACATTCCTTGGGCTTCATAGGTAGCCTGAGTGCCAGTCTGTTTGTGCCATCATGCTAATTCCTTGTCACTCGTTGTCATGCCAAACAATGAGCAATGGAGTTGGCCAGAGCACAAAGAGATCTGGGACCAGGCTTTTTCAGAAGTGGTGGCAGAGCCAACTTGTCTCTAGTCTAGGGTTCTGTAAAATTATCCCAAAGAAGTGAGGTCTCTGGACTGACTGCACTGGCAGGCCTAGCAGTTGTGGCCCTGCATTTGAGGTCTTGGTAAGGGTTGAGATCCTCATGTTTCCACTCTTCTCCTTTAGATGTTGACATCAGACACGTGGTGGTGGTGGTCTCAGAGCCTGAGAGAGAGAAATATTTACTTAATACTAAATGTTATTCCCATTCATATCTAAATGGATTAATTCACCTATGTGCCATTGTAATATCTAAAATTATGCTAATAGTCTCTTACCTGTCGTGCGGCCCTGAAGTCATAGACCGGGACTTGTGATTGGTTAGCAGCTGGAGGGGGTGGGGGCGGAGCTACTTTTGGTCGCTTGGGCTGGAAATAGTAAAGCTATTCATAAATGGGCAACAGTGCACAGACACAATAACCTTATCAACCAAGACCAACATTGAGATGATACTGTATAAATCAAAAGGTATTTCATTACCTGCTGTGGCATAGCTTTATTTTGGCTGGGAATTGGCAGTTTATGGATGTGGTTGTCCACTTCATGGATTTTCTTCTGGGTATGGTGGCTGGTGGATGAGCAGACAGATTTTTATTTTTATCCAGGAAGTCCCAATGATGTCAGAATACGTATTTTACAATGGAGACCTGACAATTGAGTACATCTTAATGTATCAACGAATTATCTTGGCAGTGAATGTTTATATATGCCCCACGTGGTGGACTAACCTAGGCAGAGTGGGGGACTGTCGTCTCTTCTTTAGGAACACAGCCACTGCCCCAGCAATAGCAGCCAGAAGCAGCAGAGAGACTGTCACTGCAATGCCAATCACTCCTTCTACAATCACACATAGAGAGGTTGGCAAGGTTAAGGAAAGGTCTATACAGAAGTTGAATACAATGAAAACACAGACCAAACCTATTGGCAAAACTATACATAAAGATGCTCAAATTCCTGTAGTAACACTAATTACTCTAGCAATATTGGAGTAACATGTATCAATGTTATCCCTTGTATCAATTGAAACTGTTTTGGGTTTTTTTAAACACGATTTTCTGATTTATGTCTTTAGGGGCCTACCTCTGGAGAGGCCCGTGAAGCTTCCATCCTTTGTATCACAGCCTGGAAGTGACCATCCAGGTTCACACTGGCACTCCATTCTGTGATTACACACCTGCAGTGTCACAACACAGAAACGCATACATTATAATAAAGGCAGGGGTCTTCAACCTTTACTTGCCTAGGGAACCCCCTCCCAGGCAAACCGGCATCCCCATAATACATTAACAAAAAGGTGAATGATAATGGAAAGATGCATTTTAAAATGAATAGATTTGGTAGATAGTTTTGTTATTTTGACCTTCCCACAAAAAAATTGGCAGAGGAAGTGTAAATTCTAACAGCCTATCAGCATGAAAGGTAACCCCAAACACATTTTTTGCTAAGAGCAGCTGTTTAGCTGGTTAAACAAAGGTTAGCCATGTGTTGGCAAAAATGTATGTCCAAGTCAAGAAAGCTTACCAGCAGGTGCGTTTTCAAAGCCTATGTCAAATAATCCAGTGAGTGCAATTGGCTCCAATGAGTGTAATTTGCTCAATATTTGGAGTTGAGAATTAAAAAATGTACATCATTAGAAAGAAAATATTATCCTTTTTTTCCTACAGTAGGTATGTCATTCAAAATTAGTTTGGCTTTTTCACCAAAAAGAAAGCGCAACCAAGAAACACTTGGAGGAGAGTCGTCCAAGCAGAGATGACAAAAAGCAGCCTCAACTGTTGAGGCCTGGAAAATCTTGCCTCAAACCGAATGAGATGGAGAACATTCGTCAATGGCCTATGCTCCTTATTAGCAGTGTTTCTTCCTGAGCTCACAACTACCAAACCAGAGACGGGAGGGTGCTATACTCACAGCATGTCCTTTGCACCGTGCTGAGCAGTTGGTGGCTTTGGGTCCGTAGGCTGTCTCAAGATCCACACACTCGTTCTCGCTGCACACCTTAGAATAGAAGACAGGAATGGGCACCAGAATAAATGAGAAAATAACACGGTACACATTCAATTTGATTTCCTTTCTAAAAACTAGAGGTGGCCCCAGTAGCAACAGACAAAAGTAACCTTACCTTCCCATCATTACACTTGGTCCCTGTGTTCACCTGTCCAAAGTCACTGGTGTGATCACCGTAGAATGTGGCTTTGCAGTCGGAGAATTTCACCATGCGACCATAGTTGGGGTCATCATTACCGTTCTTGCAGAAGAGTTTCCCGCACTGCACATCTCTACAGAGGAGAGCCACAGGAGGGAGTCATATCAGTGACATGCCGCTTATATAAGCAACACCACAATCTGAGTCGTAAAAGCAGCCTATTGAAATAACATGGTATTGCTCGTTAGGCCTCACTGGCTCTGGCAGGGGATGAACTGGTCCTGTGAAGGCCGTCTGCAGTAGGCATAGTACAGTCCTCTGGTGTTCTGGTTATAGCAGTACGTTGTGGCCTTTTCAGCAGCTGAGGAGCGAATAACACCCAATGTTACACAATGCATTAGAGTAGTTCAGAAAGGAAACACCACGTGTACGTTTAACCATTTATTAGAAAATATTACAACGCATAGTCTTGGCCTTATGGCTCTGCTCCTTCAGGGTATCTGCCAGAGCGAAGCGTCATATGAAGATGATAATATAACTACAGGCAGTGAGCACGATATCATATATCAGATACCCGATGGGAAGAAACAGAACCCACAGGTGGAGGCTGGGGTGGTGGGATATCAGAAACCGCAAGCATAGTGAGTAACAGCTAGTTACAGCAGCAAATGTAGCAAGAGACACCAGGGCATGGTTGCGCATGACATCCAGCATTGAAGAAGCATTTGTAGAATTGGTCAAATTTAAATAGCATTTAAGTAGAGTTTGAATCAAATTGGTGCAATATCTGCTGATACGACCACGCTCGTGTTTCCCTTTTGACACCACGTGTCAAAAAGGCTGCAACAACAAAAGTTACCATTTTTTCCACACTTTAAACATTAGCATTAGAATACACTTAACTTGACCATTTCATGACAGAAAATGTCATCTAAAAAAAAGACCAGAAAAGCTAGCTACCTCCATCACCTGATCTGATGAGAGGTGACTCCGTGATGACGAGACAGGGAAATGCTTTCACACTTACATGGGCCATACATTTTCACACACTGGTCATGATGCTGTGGACACTGGCCGTTAAGGCAGTAGCCCCTCCCTCTGTCACAGGAGATCCCATTGACAGAGAAGACGTCCTCAGGACAGACGGCTGAATTCCCTGTGCAGTACTCCGCTAGGTCACAGTCGTCATGTTTCCTTCTGCACTCTGTGGACGAGGCCATGATCTGTGGAGAGTGGTTGTTGCTATGTTCACTATCACTAGCTTGTTAGTCTTCCGACAGTCATGAGTATAGAATGTATAGTCTATTAGCTTGGTGAAGGAGATGTGAAGCTGCATCTGTACTCTGAATCCACTCCGATTGCCGAAATAGAAGATTCATTTAGCCTGGCTGACGCGCAGATCCACGTGTACACTGCGAGTTGCTTTTGCCAGACTAGTTCTAAACAAAATACGCATTCAAGAGGATTTGTTTTCACATGATGACATGGAAAATATTCTGCTTCCACTAATTCCATTCCTTTTTAAGTTTGATCAAATAAAGGAATGCAAGTGAAATGTCTTCAATGCACTTCGAGTCATAAAAAGCCTTTGACATAGTTATACGTGTCTGCTGCATGTTCCCGAGAGGGCTGTAGAATCAAAGGAACACATCCGGATGTCTAGAGCAGACGAATGGATAGGCATGGTGGCTATGTGGTCGGGTCTCACCTTACAGTCTTCACAGCACTCTCCTGCAGCACACTCTGAGCCTTTGGTCAGTGTGCAGCTGGTGGCATTACAGCAAGGGTTTGTACACTCCTATAACATCAACATCCTACATGTCATTATGATGATGCTATGAGGGGGATCAGAAAGTTATTAAGGAATGAGAACATAACGTACGTTCATCCAGTGTGTAAATTGTCTCAAAGTCAAGCCACTATGTATGTGTAGGCTTTAACTAGATAACTTGGGGTTTCCCCACTCTGGAGTATTATACCGCAGTAAGACACGCTAACTAACTAAAACAAACATTGTACCTTAGTAGGCTATGAATAGGAATTACAAGCATCTGATACAAACACGACTTTAGCAAGATAGTTACACAAAAAGATGGTATCTTATCCGACTGACTTAACAGGTCTGGACAGATTGATGTGAATGAACTGCTCTGCACACTTAACTCCCTCTGACTGGAATGTAAACAGATGTTCATGGATTGTTACTTTCAAAGTTTCCTCTACCAGATCACCATATAGCCATGACTCTCATACTATGTGTGGAAATGTATAGACTGCAATGTCTGGAAATGTGAATCATCTAGTGAGTCTTATCATTGCATTACTGCTATGTTAGTACTCATTTGAAGAGACATTCCCAAACTGGGTAAATATGTATGTTTTTCTAAGGCTGGTGGTGGTGGATATATATATCAGGATAGGCCTGTGCTTGTTAAAGGCATTCTCCATTTTGCCCTGAGCTAAGGAAAACAGGCAAGACCACGCACGTAAATCTGAAATGTTATTCCCAGAAATGTAATGTAATCACTTGACATACTTGTATTAACTCCACGAGAACCAACTTTTGTCTGATTTGATTGCTACATTGTTGATCTAAATGGTGGGTAGATGGAATAGAATGAGAAGGTTAATTCACCTCCAGGGAGCCACAATCACACTCCTCTCCTCTCTCCAGAAAGCCATTCCCACACACTGGGGTTGATTCCACATTTCGGTAGTCTGGCTTGTTCAGTAGGCACCCAGGGTTACGATTATTCAGGAACTGGTCATAGCTCAAACTACTGCAGCTACTGAATGACTTTGGGATATCCCAGCTGAAAGAAAAAAACTGTTACCCATAAGGTCATATACTGACTTTCAATATAACCACTGTAGCACAAACCACTGTGCTGTCCAAGGGGTCAGTACTGTATGGCTGCTCTGTGTGTGTTATGAGCAGAGAAAACAATGCCTGTAAGTATTCTTTAATACAAGTTCCCTCTTGCTTGTAAACCGCAATCAATCATATGGTTTATCATTGACAGCATTCCAATCTAGTCACAACATTATATATCTTGAAACTTTTCATAATAACAGTCCTTACCTGAGGGCCCCAGCCATTACACAGCTATTCCCAGAACAAGCACAGGCACTGGAGTCATCGTGGTTCATGCCCAGGTTGTGGCCCATCTCGTGGGCCAATGTGGCCCCCACAGCTATGGCCCTGGGGTTGTGATCCTGTAAGGAAGTAAATAGTTAACATGAAATAGAATTGACTGTGTTTGATGACATGTTCTATCAGTGAAACTAACCTGGATGAATAAGTTAGAGATTAAATTGATATACAATGACTGTCACTGTCTCATTCTATCAAAATGCGCTAAGATCTAATCGAGCTTCCTTTTTCTGATTTAGACATATTGTTCTGCATGTTGGTTGATTAGAGCAAAAAGCAACTTCTCATTTTGAAAATTCCTACGTGGCTTTGATATGAGTCAGAAACATTTATTCTACTGTCAAACTTTACTACAAAGTGTAAATAGGATACTTTTGCTCATAAAATCTGTCTCGTCCAAAACTGAGATTTAGGAAAAAATTGTGTGTCACAGAATACAGGGTACGCAATTCTTTCCCCCCTTGGGTTGGGTTTGTTTAAATCCTGCACAAATGCCCACAGCACCGAAATAATCATCAATTAATAGCGCAGCTGCATGCAACCCGATCGCAATGCCCAATGACATTCGATATCCCTATGGGGCTATTTAGGGACCATCAGTAAATTACACAATGTACATGGGAAATAAAAATGATGTCAATAGCTCCAAATTTCAATGACTTAAAAACCTCAAACCAACTATAAGTTGTAGAAATTCATACACAAATATTGAAAACATTTAATGAGACAACTAAAGTTGTGCAACATGAAAATATTGTCCCATTTACATTGTGTAATTTATTAATGGTCCCTAACTAGACCCAGAGAAGTCTTTAATGACTTCTCTGGGGCCAATGATTACACTTTTCATACATTTTTTCCACATGAGTCATTTAGCAGATGCTCTTATCCAGAGCGACATAAAGTAGTGAGTGCATATATTTTTTTTACTTTTTTGTATTCCTGTGGGAATTGAACCCAAGAACCATGCTCTACCAACTCAGCCACATGGGACCGTAAAATACATTTCATTACCATGCCATTTTTCTCACAACTATTTCTAAAGAAGTTAATCTTGCAATTCAATCTTCTCCCTTTCTGCTTTGTAAACGTCACAGTTTGAATGCTTGGTAGAACCTCTCCATTGTCCCATTTTACTTATTCAATTCCTCAAGCAAAAACAATCCTACTTCCACATTTCAAATAATGGCAGCTTATTGTGTAGGCAAAATGTACACCTAATGAATGTACTTTACCTGCACCACCCCAGCAGAATGACCTGAACATAGAGTCCCGATAAAGGCCAGACCCACCGTCGATCCCTCAAAGTCAATGCCACTGAAACACAGGGAACAAGAAACATGTCAACCCCACATACGTATGTATTCATGTCAGCCACAGTGTTTTTGTGCTGCCCATGTATTCGTTGTTTTTGTTTGTTTACTCATGGATTTGCGACGAATGAGGATTACTTTTACTCAGGATGAGCTACTGAATATTAGAGACACTTTGCCAGCTGTTTTTGTTCACAAACTTTTGTCCTCAGCCACCGAAATACTGATATTGTATCTGTATGATGTCTGTGGACTGGGTATGTGTAATTATGTACTGGGTGGTTCGAGCCCTGAATGATGCTTGGCTGAAAGCTGTGGTATATCAGACCGTATTCCATGGGTATGACCATTATTATTATTTTTTTTACTGTTCTAATTACGTTGATAACCAGTTTATAATAGCAATTAGGCACCTTGGGGGTTTGTGGTATATGGCCAATATACCACGGCTAAGGGCTGTGTGCAGGCACTCCGCATTGTGTCGAGCAATAGAACAGCCGTAAGGCGTGGTATATTGGCCGTATACCATCCGTCCTCGGGCCTTATTGCTTTAATGTACTTGGTGAATAAAGAAGATTATGATCCTGATGTCAAATACCCATGTTATGAATTCTTCAATATGAGTCTATCAAGAATAACAATGTTCCAAACCAAGATGGCCTAATCAGGTGACCATCAGCTGACCCTATAAAGGTGTCTGACAAGCACACACTAAACGAGAAAAACAATTTTTACGCCACTTCGATACCGCTACGAACAGAAGTTACCTTTTACGTAGCAGGTTAGGGGAATTAGGGTTAGCAAAAAATGATCACCTAACCTGCTATGAAAATCACTTTCGGTCGTAGCTGTATCGAAGTGGTGTGAAAAGAGTGTCCCCAAACCAAACATTTCATGGTTTGGCAGACATTGGAGGACTTGCGTTCATGTCCAAAGTGAATGTTATCTGCCTCTTATTTTATACTCACTGTTTACCTTATATTCAACCATGAGTGACTCACAGAGATGAAACACTTAAACCAGTCAGAGTTAGAGGTGAGGACATTTAGAAAAACAATTCCATTTCTTTGGCTGAGTCCTATAGATTAGATTAGATCTGCGTTGTGGCCTACCTGATGACGTGTGTATGTCCAGGCCTACCCAATGAGGTGTGAGTTGGGGCTTACCTGATGAGGTTTGTGTTGGGGCCTATCTAATAAGGCGTGTACGTCATGGCCTACCTGATGAGGTGTGCGTTGTCGTGGGGCTTAGTCTTGACCAGGTCGTTGTTCCTCCACGTGGTAAAGGCGTCCAGGGTGGCGCCAGCAGGGGCGGTCACTGATATCTTATCACTGTCTGACCACACCTCCAGACCAACCAGGGCAATAAAGGTGTTGAGGGGCTTATACACCTGCAGGCAGATTTGTTTCATGATTAGGTTAAACTCTCCCCATTAAAACAATTAGGGGTGGTTTACCAGAACTAGGCCTAATCGGTGTCCTGGAAACCATTACAGTTCATTGGAAAGCAATTAAAACAGAGCGGTTTGAGTTGAATGACCTTCATAAGGCAGAGAAGCAAACAAGTACTGTCCAAGCAGAGCCAGAAGACCAAAAAAGTTGTGGTGAGAAACGGATTAAATGTGAAGGTGTTGGATATTCGGATACCAGGCCAACAGGGACACGGTGCTGTAAGGGGATCTTGTAGGTATGTAAAGCTGGCATCACCATGTGACTGACTCACCATGTTGACAAAGTTAACCACTTCAAATATCCTCTTACGCAGCTCTCCCCGATTACTCTCCATCTTCTTGTACTGAAACGGTATGGATGCGATATGTTTTAGTGTGCACACGAGAACAACGGACACCCTGTCACGATGCATTGCTCACCAATTAGATATGATTATTAACATTATTTTATAGATATTACGTTGCTTTCCTAAATATTATTTGGTCAAAAATATTGGCCAAATAAATGATAAGAATGAAATGTTGAAGTTTATTGTGTTGATTCGGGTAGAGGTGAGGCACTTGTGTTTCTGGTGTATTGTCAGTTCTTACCTCGCGGTTGTCTGCAACGAGGACAAGCTCAACATATTTTTGCTGTTGAAGTATAGATGGACCCTAGTAAACAGGAAAACGTTGTGGTTAGAAGTGGAGGGCGCTAAACCAATGTGAGTTCAGGTGCAACCAAAAAAAGGATTGGGATCATCATTGAAAAGGCTCAACGCTCGCTCACCACTAAAATCTCAATGTTTAATTCACGCAAGGTTAAAAAAGGTGTTGTTTCGGCCATCAATGGCCTTCATCAGAACACATCATTTCCTGTTAGGGAATATCAGACTATATTTAACTAGGGACATTTTAGGCGTATTCATGGATTGGATGTCTTACTGAGGCTCGAGAACGGCTCCTGCTAGTAATGGAAGGGTAGTCAGGGTAGTCTTCGTTCCAGGTAGAATTAGTGACTCCACACAGCATAGGCTTGGAGCTCTGGTCCTCGTATTTTAGCACTGCGTGATCCCCATCATCCCCCCCTGACAGGGGCTCAATCAGGTACCTTTGGGCGGCCGTTCTGAAATATCCACTAAAATAAAAACACACAATAGACATTATACAATCGATTTAGGGGATGAAATAGTGTTTCACTGTGGACTAACAGAAATGTAGTGCTGCCTGCCTGAGTCCATCGCAGGTGCTCATGCTGACCGTAGACTCACTGTCATCCACAATACTACCGTGATAGTAGCAGTGATCCTGGAGAAGAGAATTAAGTAGAGGGCGAGGTTAAAGGGCCTTAATCAAGACACTTATAAACAGCCTACGGCTACCTATCAAGGGTATGTTCTAATCACTTACCATATCCTGAGGCGTAGAGGTGACCGGTGTGCCATCCTCAGTGTAGTAAGTCTCACTATAGTCTTTCGCGAGTAATTCCCTGAGGGGATTTAAAAAAAAAATAAGTTATTTATTACATAATTTCCTTAGACTGACCTACATGTCCAAAGGAATTCATGAGGTGATAACAAAATTCATGTATTTTTAAAAAATATATTTGAGGATGCAGTGTGTGGCTACAAATGGCAACTAAGATAAGACTGTGGAAAGACAGTTCTCCACATAGTGCCGTTCCTTATTTAGGGGAAAGAAGAAGCATGTGGTAATCCTACTTGTGTGAGAGGTCAACATTTTGGAGAATGAGATAGGAGTCTTTTGCCAGAGTACATACCTATTCTTCTCCAGATGCATCTCAATGTCTCTCCCACCCACTCTCATTGCATACTTCAAAGTTTCTGGCCTGGATGACTGAGAGAGAGGATTAGGATTAGTTGATACCATAGATATAATCTCTCCTCAATATATTAACATGGTCTCTTTTACCACTTTGTTACAAGCAGTAAACACATTTGTTTACAAATAATAGGTTGGCATTGATGTCTACAGAGTACTTCACAGCAAAACAGCTCCTGTGCAGGAAGGAAGAACAGGAGGCGAATGTACCTCGGTTTCTCTTTTCCGCAGAGTATGTAGTCTGATGGGTCGGACTACCTCATAGTCCCTCACTCCTTCAAGAGGACCATGACTCACTGTGGGGAGAGAAGGAGAGAGAACGTGAGGGATAGAGAGAGTTCAAGAATGGACCATCTTTGTCTTTTTCCATTCTATTCTAAACGTGTCATAAGCTGAACCTTGTTTTCAGACATTGACTGGTCCATTGGTAAGGAACAGTCAGATGGCAGTATAGCAGTGTTTTACCCTTGAACTACAGGAGTATAACCCCAGCTTTCCTTATATTCAATGCATTTCATTCATGTTTACACATTGTCTAATAAAACTACAGTATGAATACCTCAGATACATGATGAACGCAGGCTGTTGGACCCTCGTATATGATCATTATACTAGGTGCTGTTTTGTTAGAGAGTGTATATCAAGGGCTGACACATGGATAGATGTTTTTTTTTTTTTTCCTCATTACCCTTTCTTGTTCTCTGTCAGGCCTGTTTGATTTGTACTTGACCTTGGCCCATTGAGCCATGATTGGGCCGTAGAGGAACATTGGGAATTATGTCATTAAATTGGTCATCTCGTTTCCAGACACTTCCACAGCACAAGGTTTTGACATATGGGCGATGTCCACCACAGTCAGTTTGAGTTGACCAGATAATGCAATAATCTCTGTCTTGTCATTCCATCCATACTGTACCTGGTGTGTCAACACTTACTAACACTACTAAATTGATGTTTCCCAATAGTCGCTGTGAGAATGAGACTTGGCTAAGGATTTATCACTATAAATCAGTGATTCTTGACTGGTGGAGTGGGAGGTTTTGAAAGGGTTGAGGGTGTCTGAGTAAAAAATAAATCACTTAAACCACAAAAACACAGTAGAAAGTGATTAAATAATTTAATCTCTGAACAATTCTTCTTCAGTCAGTATTTTGAATATAGAGCTATTTGCTGTGCTGTTCAGCGGATTTGGTTGATTTGTGGTCTCTAACCGGTGAGCTTATTAACATCAAGAATATGGGCAAAATGGAATTATTGACAATGAAAAGGTGGGAATGTTGTTCCCTTGTTATACAATTGCTACATTTACTATCAATATAGCAGTAAAAAAAAAAAAAATCCAGATTGCATTTTAGCGATTTTTCTCTCTGTATCTATATACTCACTGTACTGTTAATGCAACCAGTCTGAATAAAGTGCCCTTTGACTATGGCTGACTAGGGCTTAACCTGTGCCATTGTGCTGTGAGGAGACGGGTGTATCCAATGACTTACCTGAGAGATTGAGGGAGGCAGTTAGGGTAAAGATCCACAATAGAAGTGTATGTGTCATTGTCGAAGTGCAGACAGCTACTGAAACACAAGTGATGGTCTGAGGGGTTTAATGGGTTACCTGGTTGCATGCTCATGTGATACCATCTACAGGCCACACCTTATTGGGCGGCCCCAGCCTGTCAGTGATGGAGTTTGTTTTTCATGGCCCAGTGGTGTTCATGGCCACTTCCTGTTAGTCATAGCTAGTGTACACACGACTTGCTACAGTGCCTGTGTTTCCCAAATGGCACCCTATTACCTATAAAGTACACTACTTTTGACCGGTAGTGCACTATAAAGTGAAAAGTACTGTATGAACACATGTATTTACTTAGTTAATCTCTGTAATGTTGTGACTAAGGGTACAATGAGAATATATATATTTGGCGCGTATGACAAATAACATTTGATTTGGTATCTATCTCGATATATTTTTCAAAACATCGTACACATTTAAACAGAACATTTGAATTACATGTAAGCAATATTCACCACTTACCACACTGACCAATCACTGAGTCATCTTAATGTTATTATATTATTTTACTCATGTGAGTCCTGGCCTCCGGTAAGCTGTTTTTGTCTGTTAGGAGAAACTAACCTTTGAGAGTAAAATAAATACAAAATTGTGAGGAAAATATAGCACCACAAGAGGGCAATCTCTCCTCATAATACCTCAGGATCTCATGCCAAGTGAATCAGTGCAGTCCACAGTGGAGCTCAGCTCAGCTGCCTGCCTGCTCTGCCTGCCTTTCTTCCTGCCCTGACTCCCTGCCTGCCTTTCTTCCTGCTCTGCCTCCCTGCCTGCCTCTCTGCTCTGCCTCCCTGCCTGCCTCTCTGCCTGCCTTTCTTCCTGCTCTGCCTCCCTGCCTGCCTCTCTGCCTGCCTTTCTTCCTGCTCTGCCTCCCTGCCTGCCTCTCTACCTGCCTCCCTGCCTGCCTCTCTGCCTGCCTTTCTTCCTGCTCTGCCTCCCTGCCTGCCTGCTCTGCCTGCCTTTCTTCCTGCTCTGCCTCCCTGCCTGCCTCCCTGCCTGCCTCCCTGCCTGCCTCTCTGCCTCCCTGCCTGCCTCCCTGCCTGCCTCTCTGCCTCCCTGCCTGCCTCCCTGCCTGCCTCTCTGCCTCCCTGCCTGCCTCTCTGCCTCCCTGCCTCCCTGCCTGCCTCTCTGCCTGCCTTTCTTCCTGCTCTGCCTCCCTGCCTGCCTCTCTGCTTGCCTTTCTTCCTGCTCTGCCTCCTTGCCTGCCTGCTCTGCCTGCCTTTCTTCCTGCTCTGCCTCCCTGCCTGCCTGCTCTGCCTGCCTTTCTTCCTGCTCTGCCTCCCTGCCTGCCTCTCTGCCCAGGCAGGTCACCCGTGATACAAGTCAGTATTCAACGTCCGTCCATGTCTGAGGACGTCGGAAGTTGATGTGGAATTCAGCAACTAGGGGCATCAGTGGGTGCTATTACCTTCAAGTAGGTTTTGGCGTTGCGGACAGGGATGGCGTATGGGGGGTGTAAGCAAAGGTTGCATGTTCAAATCCAGCGATAGAAAGTTGTTTTCATATTTTTGCTTTAAGCCTGTCCCAAACCTTAGCCCTTACCATAACCATTCGGAGTGAATGATTAATCTTAAAAATGAGGAGATCATGCCTAAACATAACCTTAACCACTTTGAAATTTGACGTTTGAGAAAATCGGATGAACGTCTAATTTTGACGTGAGACTGTGAGAGTTTGTAGCTTGGCCTACCTCTCTGTCTCTCTGCCTGTCTCTCTGCTCTTCCTGCCTCTGCATGCCTTCTCTGCTCTGCCTGCTCTGTTCTGCCTACCTCCCTTCTTCCCTACCTCTCTGCCTGTCTCTCTACTCTGCCTGCCTGCCCGGGGCAGATATGAGCACAGGGCAAAAAGAGGACAGCTGGCTGGGTTTGTTTGCTCATCTCTGTGGTTGGAGCCTTGCCAGGGACATGGCAATCTGTTCTTTGTTTTTTTGTCCTTGATGACAGAGGGAAAGTGTGTGGCAGGACTGTGCACCACTGTTTTATAATTGGATTTGTATGCACCATTTACAATGCATGTCACCAATAAAGAAAGACAAATCAGACAAATCTCAGACACTTTTGGGAGACGGGGAGATTATGCTCGAATTTGGGATTGGATCTTTTTATGCGGAACTCTTTCTCCAACACGCACCATGTTGCATGATTCATGATTCCCTGTCTCTGAAGGAGGAGGTTACATCTGCCTTTTGAAGCTGAAGCCTGTCCTGTAAAACGGATTACCGTGTTATGCTATTGCTATCATGACAAACGAGAGCTGTCTATGCATGTATTTTTATTGCTGCTTGGTTTAATGCGTGTTGGTGCAGACTGCGGTGCTGAAAGTCACTGTGAGGAACCATACAAATGAGGAACTGCCACTGCAGAAAACATTTGCATGTGTGGTCCAGGTTGAATTCTTAATAGAATACAGCGTCAATATAAATAACTTAGGTTAGGCATCCTTTTAAAGCTTTGAAACTAGGGGATTTCTAATATAACCTACAGAATTTGCATGATTATTAATGATATGACTGAAGCTCAGTAGAGCCTTCATTTGTATTCACTGTCTATTTCTTTTTGTGTAACAATGCTCTGGGCTGAGCCGTAAAAAAAAAAATGAGGCTCTGTGGTGCTTTGCCTTACGTCAGACAGCATGACTTTTGTCAAAACGCGACTGAGTTATTGAGGATGCAAGGTGACGTTTTGTAGATGTTTTTCAGTCTAATGTGATTTGTCGATCCGTCCATTCTACAATGGATGTTATCAAACACCGCGCGCGTGTCTGTCTGTCTCTGGTGCTGGTCTGCAAGTGAGGTTACCGTGGAGTTTTGCTAATGTCACCAGATTGGAAGATGCAGCCTTGACCAAGATGGCTGAAATGGAGGAACTCCAGAACAACGCAAACAACAGAAGTCAGCTGAGAGATTGAAAGTTCATGCTAGACTGGAATGATCCACTGGGCTAGAGTAGCCGACTGCATGCGTGGGACTTAAACAACAGAGCAGGGATAATGTTGCCTGCTTACAACACATGGTCTATTCTGCTCCAAAACACTATCTCTTACAATAAGCCTGTCTTCTCGGCTAAATTTAGAAAGAGTTAAACACACGTGAATGGTTTTATAGAATTAGTCTCATTGTGGAGTTGGAGAGTCATGTCTGTTTGACCTAATTCTGTTCTTCTCTTTCCTCACTATCCGTCATTCTATGATACAATTCCAGGAGAGCTTGTGCACTTTTTAATCATCCTTGAGATGCTGGGAGAATAATTGTTGGTATGGTTGAATGTTATTCCCGGCCTGTCTCTCTCTGTATGGTGAGCTGCTGATACTGATATTGCTGTACCTCTCTGACCTGCTTTCTCCATGTTCTGGCCCTAGAACTGATGCTATGCTGGTGGATATCCAAAGCCCTGCCTTGTAGTGAGTTAAGTCATCTGCAAGATTGGTTTATTTTTCCGGCTGACCAGTTTGAACCAGCAGAGAACCGACTGCACTAGGCCCTGGCTAGTCCCTGGCCGAGCTGTCGGCTCTCAGTTCCTCATCCACGCAGCCACGCTAAGCACAATAAAACCTCTCTGAGCTCACACTGTTTCCTGCGGGGCCAGTCGCAAGACAGCTCTGTTGTGGTCAATCCTTCTGTTTTTATTATTCGAGTATTGTTACGTATTACTATGTGTAAATCTCATTGGTGTTTTGTAGGATTTGCATTTCAATAAATACACCCCACTGCAGGTTGTATAATATGAGGTACTGTCTGGTTGGATGACCTATTTATTTTAATTATCACATTTTTGTGTGGAGAATGGTAATAAATGTTGGTCATATTCATTCATTCTTTATAGAAACAATACAGACACTAACATTTGTCACACTTTCCGTTATGTTGTAGAACAGCTGTAGAATGTCTGATGTAACTTGACCTCCTCTACACTAGCTTTGCTCCACTTTGATCGTTGCCCGATTGTAAAGGGGATTTCCAGGTGGACAAGGAGAGCAGTCGTTGATAATATATATAAATAAATAAAAATCTGGTTTATTACAAGTTGCAACAGGGAGACACCTCCAGAACAGAAGCCGAGAAAATGTCTAACGATCCTTCTCTGAGAAGACCGTTATATATTAAACGCACAGTACCAAATGTTCTGTAAACACCAGCCCCACCAGCCCCGAGAGGAAGTCACAACATCAGCTGCTACAGAATCACACAGTGTCACAGACACATTATCAGTGTTCCCTTGAATCCAGTCGGGCGTCAAACTTTAACCACAACATTCAACACGGGCAGACATTTGATACTGGCAGTTAAACAGGTCAAAGGTCAAAGGTAGAACATCAGTACTTAGTTACAACAGATTTTGTAGACAAACAAGTGAAAACTACTTGATTAAATATAAACATACATGGTTAACTCCTGTTTTCCTTCTCCCAGGGGGAATGCATCTGTCTGCGTCTTCCCGCACATACGTTCGTGTTTAATACGTATCAATCCATATCAACAGTAAATCACATACAGGAAAATAATGAATAATAATTTCCCATTACACCAATGAAAACCACACATTGGTTTTGTTTTGTAGTACCGGGCAACCCTACTCTTTAGAGTTCAGAAGCGCGAGCTTGACCATTGAAAGTGCTGATGTGGATATCCCAAGCTTTAGCCAGGGTTTCCGTCAAAGTCTGCAGATAGTTACAGTAAATAAGTGTTGTAATGTTGTCCCTTAGCCAATCTGTTGGTTCTAGGGCCCTTGGCCCAGTGCTCCCAGTCCAAATGTGTCCTTTGGCACACAGCATACTCTGCTGCCCTCAGTAGGTAGGGGCTACCACAGACACTAGCAGATGATTAAAGGCATCCGCATTCTTCCCAGCCGAAACACTTAGTGTATTTTTTTTTAACTATGCAAGTCGTTTAAGAACAAATTCTTAGTTACAATGACGGCCTAGGAACAGTGGGTTAACTGCCTTGTTTAGGGGCAGAACGACAGATTTTGTGAGCTCAGGGATTCGATCTAGTCACCTTTCCATTACTGGCCCAACGCTCTAACTACTAGGCTACCTGCCAGCCCATATATGACCAGTAGTGGAAAAGGTACCCAATTGTCATACTTGAGTAAAAGTGAAGATACCTTAATAGAAAATGATTCACGTAAAGGTGAGTCACCCAGTAAAATACTACTTGAGTGAAAGTATAAAAGTATTTGTTTATAAATATACTTAAGTTTTAAAAGTAAATGTAATTGTTAAAATATACTATATTAAAAGTAAAAGTATTAATAATTTCAAATTCCTTATATTAAGCAAACCAGACGGCCCAATGGTCTTGGTTTTACATTTACGGATAGCCAGGGGCACTCTCCAACACTCAGACATCATTTACAAACAAAGCAGGGATGACCAGGGATGTTCTCTTGATAAATGTGTTAATTTGGAAAAATGTTCTGTCCTGCTAAGTATTCAAAATGCAATGAGTACTTTTGGCTGTCAGGGAAAATGTATGTACATTATTTTCTTTAGGAATGTAGTGTGTAAAAGTTGTCCAAAATATAAATAGTAATGTACAGATACCATCAAAAACTACTTAAGTAGTACTTTAAAGTATTTTTACTTAAGGACTTGACTACAGCTAGTCAAAGGCCCCAGCTGTGGGGAGAGGGAAATGGAGAGTATAGGGAGTTGGGAGGCTCTAGTCGTGAGGACAGGGGGAGGGAGCTCCAGGAGCGGAGAGTGTGGAGGCCCCAGCCATGGGGTGGAGAGAGGGGAGTCGGCAAGACTGAGCCCTGGGGAGGGAGCACCAGCCTCAAGTCTGCCTGCTCTGACCTTGTCCTCCAGCAGGATGAACAATGAGCCTGTCCCTCCCAGAGCCTCTCCCACTCTCCTCTGGAACTTTCCTGTCCTTCACCTGGCGCCAGTCCAAACGACTCCCCATGGGATTGTAGGCTCAATGTTAGGTCGGCAGGGCCAATTGGACAGATCCAAGATAAAATTGTTCTTGGCAGGACCTATGCTGTCAGTTTGATTGTTACTCAAGTAATTGTGTCCATCGCTATTGTAACTGGCGTTCCTGTGCGTGCCTAACAGTATAGCTTCCTTCCTAAAAAGTCCTTACTGGTACTCGATCTCAGATCCTCTGCCTTTCAAACACACGTGACCGCCCACTTGCCAACATCTTATCCAAAACCACTTACATAATAAGTGGGAAGAAAGGGATGCCATATCCCTCTGATGTGGTCGGACAAAATGGCCAAAACCATTTGCCACTGTGACAGGAAGCCACATTCTAATGTACTAACCATTCTGACTAAGTTGTGAGTGGGACTGCATTACTATGGTGATTGGTGACACAGTCGAACGTGCTGATATCATTCACCCTGCCTTCCTACTCCCTCTCACACCCCCCCCTCCCCCTCTCACCTCTCCCCCATTCACCTGATCTTGTTGTCACCTCAGCGTGTGGTATTGTTGGCAATCCCTTCCCCCTCACCTTTCCTGTTTGTGTCCCTGCATTGCCATGGAGATGGTATGTAGCACATGACCCACAGGTGATCTCAAAGACACAACAACAGTGTTCGTCACAGGTAACCTAACCTAACTTAGCAGGTGTAAAAGAAAAGCCTGAAACTAGATCCCCTACATACTGGTCTTGATGCGAAGAAAATAAATGTTGGGGAAGGTTCTCGTCTGCACATTTCAACCAATCCAGTAAATGTGGAGGACAAGTTAAGATGGAGTGTTGCCTTGTTAACATCCATAAGCAAAAGTCGTGTCACAGGCTCTCTTTCCATTTCCCCTGAAAACCGGAACATCTGTAATGATACACATAGACAGCAACAATGTGTCGGTTTTTGTTCTGGTTTTAGTGGTTATTATGTTGTAACTGAAACTGTACGATATCAAGAGACATTAAGTTTGACTGATACCTATTTATGTTCTTGTGTGTTCCATGCAAGACAAAGCAACATTTAAAAAAATAAAAAAACATTTAATTTTTTTTACATTTTTTTTACTTCTGACCTGATTTGGTACAGTCCGACGCTATTCACACCTATAATTCTAGGATGCATCCTAAATGGCACCATATTCCCTACATAGTGCACTACTTTGGACCAGGTTCTCTGGTCCAAAGTAGTGCACTATATAGGGTACAGGATGCCATTTGGGATGGTGCCCTAGTCTGGAATGTCACCTTGACCCCCTAGGACCATGCAGTGACCCTAATGAGGTACCTGATCATGTGTTGCCTTGATGTGTCTTTGGCGTTCAGACTCTGATTGGATAGTGATGTGAAGACAGATGCACCATGGCCCTCGTGGCCGTCTTAGTGCAACCAGCCGTGATCAGAGGTAGAGGCGAGCCGGCAGCAGCCGGTTTGAGCCGGTTCTGTGTAATGCTGCCTGCCTGCCTGCCTGGGTGCCCAGGCTGTGTGTGGGAGCGATGCACAGTCATTTAATCTGCATGTTCAGGCCTGTCCCTGGGGGAGAGGAGGACAAAGGGAGAAAGAGAGAAAGAGGAAACACAAGCTCTATAGCTCTGCCTGCTCTGTGCGTGCCAGTGCTGCCTCCAGAATCTCTGGCCAAAAGTTGCCCGATCTCTCTTGCCTGCCTTCTGCGCCAGGCTCCCTGAGGGTTATGAAAACTCATCCCAGAAAAACTGAAAAAGCTTATTAGTTTTTTTTTTCCTTTTTGTCATCAAAAACACAAACCTTTTCTGGTAAACCCTACTCCGCTAGATGATTTATTAAGCCTATTTCCCATAACTGTAGGTATTAGACTTTTATTGACACTAAAACTGGATTGGACCCCCCTTGAAGAGCTCCTCTTTATAATAGGCTTTAAAAGTCAGTCAAGCGTTGCTGTGTGTTTTTCAGTCACAGGCCAATGAGTGAACTGATGAATGCACCTGTGTTACCGTCAGGAGATCACGCACGCAAGCACACGCACACACACACACACACACACACACACACACACACATACACACACACACACACACACACACACGTTCTTGTACAGGTAGCGTTGTGGGGACACACAATTCAGTCCCATTCAAATTATATTTTCCCTAACCCTAACCTGCACTCTTACCGTAACCCTAACCTTAACCCAAAAACCTAACCTTAACCCTAAACCTAACACTAGCTCCTAACCCTAACCTTAAATCTAACCCTAGCTCCTAAACCTAAGCCTAAAGCTAATTCTAACCCTAACACTAATTGTAACCTTCATAGTAGCCACATACAAACAGCACGATCACTTTGCTCGTTAATAAATCCCTCTACAGTATACGCCCTGTCTAAGCTGGGGGAGGGGGGTTCTACTAAACTGTATGGAATTGTTTTAAGAAGGTCATACTCAGGATAACTTAGCTTTTAGATTTTGAATTTTAAAACACAGATTTTCTTTTGTTGAGATAAAAAAATATATTTGGCCCATTAAAATGCATTGAATAACAGAAAATTCCCCAAATAAATTGAAAGGAAGTAGGTTCGGAAGTATCTATATCTGAGAGATACATTATAAGAAGGATCAGGATTTTTTTTTTTGTTACATATATTTAACCCCTTATTTTTGGCTCTAAATAGTCTCCATATATACGTCCATAAATCTTTTCAACGGGTACCGGGAGACCTTCATACAAGTCTTGTGAGGCCTGTGGGCGCCCTAGAGCAAAACAACCAACACATTCATGAGAGTCTCACCTTCCCACAGAGGGGTGGACAGGTTAGTGTGTAGCCCAAACTGTTTGGACGCTAGCGACTTCAGAACGGAGAACTGAGAACACCATCGTGTTAGTGAGAGTCTCATCTTTCCATAGAGGGTTCACAATAGTTTTGTAGGCCAAACTTTTCAGACGCTACAATAGATTTTGTGTGAAGATCGATTTTCGTCTCATGGTCTTGACAAACACCGCTGTAGCTCTGTCATCTTCACCTCAGATTCGGAAATGAGACATCGGCGGATGCGGTGTCGCAACAATATCTCTAACTTAAACTGACACATTTTTCAGGTGATTTTTTTATTATGCTAATTGTTATCCCCGGGCCGCAGAAATTGACGCTAGGTGTTTCTTCTCGCATCTACACGCTCTCCTCCTCTCACCTTTTCCCCAATGCTTGTGGACTTCAGTGCACATCACATCAGCTGTCTGTGACCAGGTGAAAAAACCTTTGCAAGCCAGACCATCATAACCGCTTCACACAGCCTACATCATTGTCATCCTATTAGCTAACGCCATGATCAACATAGCTACTAGAACTAACGCGTTAGAAAACCCGCTACAATCATGCAGCACATGCAGTTTAGCAGTTACACCGGCGGGCCTCGGTAGCAATACATTAACAAAACCAAAAGTTTATCTTGGAAAATCACCAGTGTTGGATAGCCATAGACAGCTGGCTAACATGGCTACCCTCTATATTTGAGCCGGGTGTTTGAGTAGGCTAAACTGACTAGCTGCATTCGCTAGCTAAGTAAGTGAAAGTGAAAAAAATACAAGAAAATACAGCTAGCTCTCTCTCTCATGCTTCTCCTTCATTTTTGAAGAAATGCATTATCTCAAAACTGTTCCACTATTGTCTTTCTCTCTCTTTGAGTCAACAACTCACCACATCTTATGTACTGCAGTGCTAGCTAGCTGTAGCTTATGCGGTCAATTCATTCTCTGATCCTTTGATTGGGTGGACAACATGTCAGTTCATGCTGAAGAGAAGAGGTCTGACACACACACACACACACACCAGTAATGTTGGTTAACTCTGATAATGTTTATATCCCTCGGTAGTGCAGTGCTTCGGTGTTCCAGTGCCCTGTTCCGTGTTCCATCCCTCTGAGCCACTGCCTGACTGCCAGTCAGAAGCAGGAATATGTCTGGTATGCCGGCCTGGTTCATACTATGAGTATTGATGTGTTGCTGCCATGCTATGTTGTTGTCTTAGGCCTCTCTTTATGTAGTGATGTGGTGTCTCTCTTGTCGTTTTGTGTGTTTTGTCCTATATTAAAAAATATATATATATTTTTTAAATCCCAGCACACGTCCCCGCAGGAGGCCTTATGGTAGGCCGTCATTGTAAATAAGTATTTGTTCTTAACTGACTTTCCTAGTTAAATAAAGGTTAAATAAAAAATAAATGTAAAAAAGATGCTGGCTTGCCACTGCCATTGGAGAGGTGCCATGGGTAAGATCTGTTTATAAACACAGCCAGGGCCCAAATTCACTTCTCAGAATTGCGTAATAAGGTGGCATTGGGTCATGGTTATGGGATGATTTCTGCCAGCACCACAGATTCTTGTAAGGCAGGGATCATCAACTAGATTCAGCCACTGGATGATTTTTTTCTTGATCGGATGGTCGGGGGGCCGGAACATAATTACTAATCATTTGTGTACAGCAAATTTACTGCAAGAAGCCCAAACAGATATAATATCTGACTAAAACATAATAATTTCAAACCTTACTTACATTTGTATATGATCACGTGTCTCTCTATTATGCGTGAAAATACCTGGGAACAGATTTCCAAAATTAAAATCCTGGTGTTCTTACATACAGTTTTTTATGTCCAACAATGAAAATGCAACCCCTCCCCCCAGTGAATACAGCAGAACTGTAATTGTCCCACCCTATATGATAAGAGGACTGTGTCGTTCAGTACAGAACAACCTGGTCTCACACACACCTAGCCCCAATTCCCAGTGATTAGTAATTGAATAAGTGTGTCCTTGGTTTACCATTGTCCTGTCGATTATTGTTACAATGTCCGTTGGTGCGTGTGTGTTTTGGCTTTCGTGCCATTGTGGATTGCGCAGATGATTACGGGTCTCGTCCCATGTGTTAATCATTGTGCGCTTGTGTTATTTATTTGAGGTACTCCTCGCTCTTTTGTTTTGGGTTTCTACCCTGTGTTTTGTGTACGTGTTTGTTTGGTCTTTGTCCCCGTGCCTTTACACGGCACGCCTTCATTTTGGTGTAATAAAAAAAACTATTACGCATTCCTGCGCCTGTCTCCCGAATCATTCATACCAACGTGACAATAACTGTGCCCGTCAGAACGACAGTAGCCGAGTAAACAACACACAGCTTGACGTACCTATTTGACAGTTATTTGACAAAGTTATCTGAGTGACACGCAATAACCTGCGCTAAATAGGTAATGGGGTGCCATTTGGGACGCAGAAGTGTCCTAGACTGCTCAGTCTGCCATAAAGCCTCACTAAGATAATACTGGATAGAAATATCAACACCCACACCCTACATTATTAATATAGGACATGGCCACGTTAACTGGCTGGTTGACATCATATCCCAAACTACAATGCATGAAATCATCCACTCCAGACAGAGCTCCAAGAATATCCGACAATGGTGCAACTCGAACTCCAGCTGTGACAGAGTTAGGTAAGCCATGCACACACAGACAGGATGGAGAAGAACTAAAAGAAAATCAGTTTACCTCATTTAAACCACTAGAATGCCAGCTCATAACACTGGCCACAACGCCAATATTATTGCATTTGACTGATATTAGTGATAGAGGAGATAGTGGTTATCAGTGGCACTATATACTGTCATATAATGCACCTTAGAAACCATCATAAAACAAGATGCAGACATGATCAAGACATGGGGATAGGGGATAGAGTTAGCTACAGAAGGACATTGACCCTGTTGGTCTAGTACACATTTATGATTCAGACATGAACAAACTGTTCTGCCAAGCAAGCGGAGACAGTTTATGTCTGGAAAAGGAGTCTCCACAGAGTTGACCCCAAGGGGAAGAATGATGACAAGACCTTTGACCCTCGCTAAATTTAGCCCCCTTTTGTTGTGATTAATACTGGGACACTTGTCTGCATGAGAGAACGGGGTAAATGGCCCGAACTTCCGTTTCCCCGCTGGCTGCACCAAGAGATCTCATTGTGCAGCGCTGGCTGTCTGTGACTGTGTCTCACAGTCTAAAATGATCCTCGCTCACCCGAACAGTCATGAAGAAGGTGCAACAGCGCCTCTCCCCCCTCAGGAGGTTGAAAAGGTTTGGCATGGGCCCTCAAACCCTCCCAAAAATATACATCTGTGCCATTGAGAGCATCTTGACTGGCTGCATCACTGCTTTATATGGCAACACACATGGCGCTACAGAAGGTGCGCAACGGACAAGCTCCCTGACATCCAGGACCTCTATATCAGGCGTTGTGAAAGGAAGGCCTGGAAAATGGTTAAAGACTCCAGCCACCCAAGTCATATGCTGTTCTTTCTGCTTCCGCATGGCAAGCGGTACCGGTGCATCAAGTCTGATACCAACAGGCTCCTGAACAACTTATATCCCCAAGCTATAGCTAACAAAATGGCTACGCGGACTATCTGAGTTTACCATATTTTGGCACTGTCTCTATGCACACTAACAGGACTCTACATGCTCGCTCGCTCGCTCGCTCACACACACACACACACACACACGCACACACACACACACTTCATTTGCTCACACACACATAACATGCACACACACTCACATACAATCATCATGTACGCTGCAGCTACTCTGTTTATCATATATCCCAATGCCTAGTCACCTTACCCCTATACATACATATCTACCTCTATCTATTTTGTTCTACCTCATGATATGTTTAGTACTATATTCATATTGATTACTGCATTGTTGGGTTTAGAGCTTGCAAGAAAGGCATTTCACTGTACTTGTGCACATGACAGTGTCTCTGCTCTGAAGGCCAAGGCAAACTTTTTTATTAACATAATTTGTGAAGCAAAGGGAAATTCTAAACTGATCTGGGAGAATCTAAAAAAGTTAACAGGGAAAGAGCATAGTAACACTGCAAAAAGACTAGAAATCATAGTGAATAACAATCTAACACAGGATGCAGTCGAAATAGCAATAGCCTTCAATTCCTACTTTATTGACTCTGTCAGGGTACTGACAGAACCCCTCCACTGGTTTCTTGGGCTCAGTGCTTGTGAATGACGCTCAACCTGTCTTCATCATAAGGGAGGTTTCTGAGTCAAAGGTGAACAAGGTGATTAGCTCACTAAATAACTCTAAAGCCAAAGATGTGTTTGGGCTGGACTCTACCTTTCTTAAAAACTACAAAGAGTCACTCATTGGCCCTATGACTAAGGTCACCAACACTGGTGACCCCAACATTGGTCTTGGGGTGTTTCCAAGGGTATGGAAGTCGGCTATCTTTAAATCAGGCGACCCTGCTGACGTGAGTAACTATAGGCCCATTAGTATACTACCTGTGGTGTCAAAGGTTGTTGAAAAGTGTGTAGCAGAACAACTGATTGCCCATCTCAACAACAGCCCCTTCACATTACGCTCCATGCAGTTTGGCTTCAGAGCGAAACACTCCACAGAAATGGCCAACTGCTTTCTTCTGGAAAATGTGAAGTCCAAGATGGACAAAGGGGGCGTTGTTGGGGCTGTGTTTCTGGACCTAAGGAAGGCTTTTGATACTGTTAACCATGAGATTATCATCACAAAATTGTCCAAGTTAAACTTTTCCCCTGATGCCTTGAGATAGATGAAATCATACCTTGAAGGCGGAACTCAGTGTGTCAGAGTGAGCAATTAGCTGTCGCCCACTCTTAGCTATGATGTGGGCATGCCCCAAGGGTCAATACTGGGGCCCCTCCTGTTCAGCCTGTACATTAATGATCTGCGTTCTGTCTGTACTGGGTCTGAAGTTCAAATGTGTGCAGATGATACAGTGCATGCAAAGAGCAAACAACAAGCTGCACAAGAACTCACTAATGTAATGGTCTAGGTTACAAAGTGGCTCAGCGACTCGTGTTTGCATCTCAATGTGAGAAAAACTGTTTGCATGTTCTTCACAAAGAGGGCAACAGATGCTACTGAGCCAGATCTATATGTGTCAGGGGAGAATCTCCAGGTGGTATCTGATTTTAAGCACCTTGGCATCATACAGTGCCTTGCGAAAGTATTCGCCCCCCTTGAACTTTGCGATCTTTTGCCACATTTCAGGCTTCAAACATAAAGATATAAAACTGTATTTTTTTGTGAAGAATCAACAACAAGTGGGACACAATCATGAAGTGGAACGACATTTATTGGATATTTGAAACTTTTTTAACAAATCAAAAACTGAAAAATTGGGCGTGCAAAATTATTCAGCCCCTTTACTTTCAGTGCAGCAAACTCTCTCCAGAAGTTCAGTGAGGATCTCTGAATGATCCAATGTTGACCTAAATGACTAATGATGATAAATACAATCCACCTGTGTGTAATCAAGTCTCCGTATAAATGCACCTGCACTGTGATAGTCTCAGAGGTCCGTTAAAAGCGCAGAGAGCATCATGAAGAACAAGGAACACACCAGGCAGGTCCGAGATACTGTTGTGAAGAAGTTTAAAGCCGGATTTGGATACAAAAAGATTTCCCAAGCTGTAAACATCCCAAGGAGCACTGTGCAAGCGATAATATTGAAATGGAAGGAGTATCAGACCACTGCAAATCTACCAAGACCTGGCCGTCCCTCTAAACTTTCAGCTCATACAAGGAGAAGACTGATCAGAGATGCAGCCAAGAGGCCCATGATCACTCTGGATGAACTGCAGAGATCTACAGCTGAGGTGGGAGACTTTGTCCATAGGACAACAATCAGTCGTATATTGCACAAATCTGGCCTTTATGGAAGAGTGGCAAGAAGAAAGCCATTTCTTAAAGATATCCATAAAAAGTGTTGTTTAAAGTTTGCCACAAGCCACCTGGGAGACACACCAAACATGTGGAAGAAGGTGCTCTGGTCAGATGAAACCAAAATTGAACTTTTTGGCAACAATGCAAAACGTTATGTTTGGCGTAAAAGCAACACAGCTCATCACCCTGAACGCACCATCCCCACTGTCAAACATGGTGGTGGCAGCATCATGGTTTGGGCCTGCTTTTCTTCAGCAGGGACAGGGAAGATGGTTAAAATTGATGGGAAGATGGATGGAGCCAAATACAGGACCATTCTGGAAGAAAACCTGATGGAGTCTGCAAAAGACCTGAGACTGGGACGGAGATTTGTCTTCCAACAAGACAATGATCCAAAACATAAAGCAAAATCTACAATGGAATGGTTCAAAAATAAACATATCCAGGTGTTAGAATGGCCAAGTCAAAGTCCAGACCTGAATCCAATCGAGAATCTGTGGAAAGAACTGAAAACTGCTATTCACAAATGCTCTCCATCCAACCTCACTGAGCTCGAGCTGTTCTGCAAGGAGGAATGGGAAAACATTTCAGTCTCTTGATGTGCAAAACTGATAGAGACATACCCCAAGCGACTTACAGCTGTAATCGCAGCAAAAGGTGGCGCTGCAAAGTATTCACTTAAGGGGGCTGAATAATTTTGCATGCCCAATTTTTCCGTTTTTGATTTGTTAAAAAAGTTTGAAATATCCAATAAATGTCGTTCCACTTCATGATTGTGTCCCACTTGTTGTTGATTCTTCACAAAAAAATACAGTTTTATATCTTTATGTTTGAAGCCTGAAATGTGGCAAAAGGTCGCAAAGTTCAAGGGGGCCGAATAATTTCGCAAGGCACTGTACTTGGTTACAACCTCTCTTTTAAAAAGCATGTGAAAAAGGTAATTCAAATAACCAAATTCAACCTAGCTAATTTCCGATTTATACGAAATTGTTTGACTACAGAGGTAGCAAAACTGTACTTCAAATCTATGATACTCCCCCACTTAACATACTGCTTGACTAGTTGGGCCCAAGCTTGCTGTACAACATTAAGACCTATTCAGCCTGTCTACAAACAGGCTCTCAAAGTGCTTGATAGGAAACCCAATAGCCATCATCACTGTTACATCCTCAGAAAGCATGAGCTCCTGAGTTGGGAAAATCTTGCGCAATACACCGACGCATGTCTTGTATTCAAGATCCTAAATGGCCTGGCTCAGTATTTTTGTTAAACAGAAAACCCAAACATATGGCAGCTGATCCACAAGGTCTACCATGAGAGGTGACTGTATAGTTCCCTTAAGGAAAACCACCTTTAGTAAATCCGTTTTCTCTGTAAGAGCTTCCCATGTCTGGAATACACTGCCATCAGACACACATAACTGCACCACACATCACACTTTCACAAAATGCTTGAAGACATGGCTAAAGGTCAATCAAATTTGTGAACATGGTCCCTAGCTGTGTGTTGCCGCTTTCCATGTTGTCTGTTGTCTATAGCTTGTGAGGTGTGGAAACACTTTGTTGCTTTTATGAATTTTGTCTTGCTGCTTTTTGTTCTATGTTGCTATGTCTGTATGCTACGTCTTGCTTGTCCTATGTTGCTTTGTCTGTATGCTATGTCTTGCTTGTCCTATGTTGCTATTGTCTATATTGTAATTGTTTTTAATAACCTGCCCAGGGACTGCGGTTGAAAATTAGCCGACTGGCTAAAACCGGCACTTTTACTGAAACGTTGATTAATGTGCAGTGTCCATGTAAAAAATAAAATAAACTCAACTCAAGTACTTTTGGGTCATAAATATGCCATTTTGCTGACTCAACCTTTCCGGAACCTGGCTAATATTCTGTGTCCTCAGTCATAACTCCCATGCCAGCTTGAGACAGGCAAGTATCCTGTGGCGAGACAGTGTACAGACAGCCCTGTGGCCTCACTCAGTACATAAACAGAGTTTAAGTGAGGGGTTCTGTATTGTACATTGTTTCACTCAGCACAGACAGACAATGACAAAATAGCCAGCATTCCATACCTTGGCACAACTCTCTAAACAACTTCTCTAGAGACACATACCAGAACAATTGCTGAGAGAGGTAACAGTCTCTAACCTTTGTTTCCATATAAGGGAGTGTGTACATCAATGAGGGGAGTGTACTACATAACAAAGGGCAGTGGGAACTTTCCCTCAGTCCAGGCAGGGCAAACATGCTAAGGAATGGGGGGCAGCTTGAGGGTTCAAGCTCCATGAACATTCACAGTGAGTATTTACAAGATATGTGCCCTAGACGTTTGTGTATTATGTGGAGTTTATACATTCCAAAGTTTTTAAAGAGGAACGCCTTTCTCTGGCTCCGTCCCAAATGCCACCCTATTCCCTATATACTACACTACTTTTGACCAGGGCCAATTGGGAATAAGGTTCCATTTGGGATGCACACTGTTATCATCAGTATGGAGCTGGGTCTCAGGATGCACCCCTTCCTCCCAGTCAGACCTGCCAGTAAAAACAACAACATCCCCCTGGTTTGGAAAACGTAACGAAGGGTATTTATAGTGCTACTAACTGGAATGTTTAAATGTAATGTTTTCATATTTTAGTAAGTAAAGGCAGTAATAATACTACAGTAATAATACTGACAGCAACAGTAATAAGTTGAAGAGACTGAACTGCTGGGTGTCACCCTAGATAGCAAGCTATCATGGTCAAAACATGTAGACTCAATCGTTACTAAAATGGGAAGTGGTCTGTCCTTGATAAGGCATTGCTCTGCTTTCTTAATATCTCAGTCAATCAGAAAAGCTGGACTACTGTCCAGTTGTGTGGTCAGTTGCCGCAAAGAAGGACAAAGGCAAATTGTAGTTGCTCCAAAGCAGCGCTTATTGCACGTAGATTTACATGGAGGGTGAATGTCAATGACATGCATGTCAATCTCTCTTGGCTCAAAGTTGGGGAGAGATTGACTGCATCACTTTTGGTCTTTGTGCGAGGTGTTGATGTACTGAAGGTGCCAAACTGTCTGTTCAAGCAGTTGGCACACAGATTGGACACTCATCGGTATCACACAAGACATGCAACCAGAGGTCTCTACACAGTTCCTAGGTCCAGAACAAAGGCTGGGAAACACACAATATTAAATAGAGCCATGACTAAATCGAACTCTCTGCCACCCCAGGTAACTCAAACTAGCAATAAAACCATATAATAATAAAAACGATTCACTAGCTGTGGGTCGCTCTGGAAGGGAGTGTCTGCTGAATGGCTAAATTGTAATGTAAATTCAGTGCTATGTATGTATATTTATGAATATTTTGTATTTTATTTGTTGTGTTGTTTCCTGTTTGGACCCCAGGAAGAGTAAAATTCAGACATTTTCAAGCCTTGCCATAGATTTTCAAGACGATTTAAGTCAAAACTGTAACTAGGCCACACAGGAATATTCAATGTCATCTTGGTAAACAACTGTAAATTTGGCCTTGTGTTTTAGGTTATTGTCCTGCTGAAAGGTGAATTAGTCTTCTAGTATCTGTTGGAAAGCAGAGTGAAGCAGGTTTTCCTCTAGGATTTTGCCTGTGCTTAGCTCCATTCCATTTATTTTTTATTCTAAACAACTCCCTAGTCCTTGCCGATAACAAGCATACCTTTAACATGATGCAGCCACCACCATGCTTGAAAATATGAAGAGATGTACTCAGTGATGTGTTGTGTTGTATTTGCCCCAAATATAACGCTGTGTACTCAGCCTTGTCTCAGGATGGTAAGTTGGTGGTTGAAGATATCCCTCTAGTGGTGTGGGGGCTGTGCTTTGGAAAAGTGGGTGGGGTTATATCCTTCCTGTTTGGCCCTGTCCGGGGGTGTCCTCGGATGGGGTCACAGTGTCTCCTGACCCCTCCTGTCTCAGCCTCCAGTATTTATGCTGCAGTAGTTTATGTGTCGGGGGGCTAGGGTCAGTTTGTTATATCTGGAGTACTTCTCCTGTCCTATTTGGTGTCCTGTGTGAATCTAAGTGTGCGTTCTCTAATTCTCTCCTTCTCTCTTTCTCTCTCATCGGAGGACCTGAGCCCTAGGACCATGCCCCAGGACTACCTGACATGATGACTCATTGCTGTCCCCAGTCCACCTGGCCGTGCTGCTGCTCCAGTTTCAACTGTTCTGCCTTATTATTATTCGACCATGCTGGTCATTTATGAACATTTGAACATCTTGGCCATGTTCTGTTATAATCTCCACCCAGCACAGCCAGAAGAGGACTGGCCA
This sequence comes from Oncorhynchus clarkii lewisi, assembly GCF_045791955.1. Taxonomy (NCBI): domain Eukaryota; kingdom Metazoa; phylum Chordata; class Actinopteri; order Salmoniformes; family Salmonidae; genus Oncorhynchus; species Oncorhynchus clarkii. Next base: position 37,681,477 of record NC_092152.1, read on the forward strand.
TCCCACATATGCTCTCTCTAATTCTCTCTTTCTTTCTCTCTCTCGGAGGACCTGAGCCCTAGGACCATGCCCCAGGAATACCTGACATGATGACTCCTTGCTGTCCCCAGTCCACCTGACTGTGCTGCTGCTCCAGTTTCAACTGCTCTGCCTTATTATTATTCGACCATGCTGGTCATTTATGAACATTTGAACATCTTGACCATGTTCTGTTATAATCTCCACCCGGCACAGCCAGAAGAGGACTGGCCACCCCACATAGCCTGGTTCCCCTCTAGGTTTCTTCCTAGGTTTTGGCCTTTCTAGGGAGTTTTTCCTAGCCACCGTGCTTCTACACCTGCATTGCTTGCTGTTTGGGGTTTTAGGCTGGGTTTCTGTACAGCACTTTGAGATATCAGCTGATGTACGAAGGGCTATATAAATAAATTTGATTTGATTTGATATTCAAGACATAAAGTTAATTTATTTTCCACATTTTTGCAGTTTTACTTTAGTGCCTTATTGCAAACAGGATGCATGGTTTAGAATATTTGTATTTGGTACATGCACCTTTCTTTTCATTCTGTCATTTAGGTTAGTATGGTGGAGAAACTACAATGTCGTTGATCCATCCTCAGTTTTCTTCTATCACAGCCATTAAACTCTGCTACTGTTGTAATAAAGTCACCATTGGCATCATGGTGAAATTCCTGAGCGGTTTCCTTCCTCTCCGGCAACTGAGTTAGGAAGGACACCTGTATCTTTGTAGTGACTGGGTGTATTGATATACCATTCAAAGTGTAATCAATAACTTCACCGTGCTCAAAGGGATATTCAGTGCCTGCTTTTTTTTACAAGGCATTGGAAAACATCCCTGGTCTTTGTGGTTGAATCTGTGTTTGAAATGTACTGCTCGACTGAGGCACCTTTCAGAAAATGTTATGTGCGGGGTACAGAGAGGAGGTAGTCATTAAAAAAGTTACAAATCATGTTAAACACTATTGTTGCACACAGAGTTAGTCCATATCATCTTATTATGTGACTGGTTAAGCACATTTTTACTCCTGAACTTATTTAGGTTTGCCATAACAAAGGGGTTGAATACTTACTGACTCAAGACGTTTCAGCTTTTCATTTCTTATTAATTTGTCAAACTTTCTAAAACACAATTCCACTTTAACATTATGGGGTATTGTGTGTAGACCAGTGACACACAATCACAATTAAATCCATTTAAAATTCAGGCTGTAAACAGAACAAAATTTGGAAAAAGTCAAGGGGTGTGAATCCTTTCTGAAGGCACTGTAAGTAGCTTACTGTTGCAGTCGGTGTAGAGAGTCAGTCATTCCCTGGAACCAGTGATGTCACTTCTGTAACTGGGGCTTGACTGCACGAGCTTCCCTCTAATCCCTTTAAATAGCGCAGGCAGCGCTCACAGCGTTCACTCACTGCAATCCCTCTCAGGCGAGTAGTGCTCTCTCTCCCCCCTACAACACCAGTCAAAGGAGTTGCTGGACCAGTTTCTGAGACTGCACCGCATCCGTTACAAGAGAGTCATCAAGATGACTAGCTACATTGTATCCTCCGACTCTCGCCGAGTCAGCCCATCGGTCCACGGGAACAAATTCGACACTGCCTACCGCAAGAAGGCCGTGCCCAACATATTCGAGAACGTCAACCAGGACGCGGTGATGAGGCTGTTCGAGAAAACCGGGGACAAGAAAGCGGAGGAGAGGGTGAGGAGCATCTTCTCCTTCACGCAGGACCCAGCGGAGACGGCCAAAGCTCTGATGGCGCTCAAGCAGCGAAAGAAGGACAAGTTCTTCCAGATCGTGGGCCTGGTTCGCCACATGCTGAAACTGCGTTGAACATTCTCTTTCGGCTCTGCTGAACGAGTTGAATTGAAGTGCCCAACAATGTCGCTGCAGCGGTTGGTCAGGTAATGCCGACCTGTCATGGAGAAGAAACGTCCTCGAATGGATTTTGCCTAAATTCAAGCCGCTTGCTTCGAAGGCAACAAAGTGAGACTATTCCATGAACATGCACTCCATGCGTAATGGTATGTTCGTTTGGATACGTCGTGCTGGATGGAGAAAGAAGGAGGTGAATGGAATACCGAGGGTTGTTCTCCCGAACAAAGAAACATGGAGACACGATGCTCTCCCTGACTGACTATGCATTCTGTCGAATGCTTCACATTCAATGTGTACCTTATAGGTGCCTGTTTGCTGGTACATAGTAATTATTAGAAGAGACTGCCGAAGAAACTGCCTGAAAATGCCTGTTCCGGTGAAAACATATGCCTTGTCTCTGTATCATTTTAACTTTGTGATACCTGCTATAAACACTGTTTATTAGTGGCCACAAATGTATTTGTAACAAAAATGTTACAGCAATATAATGACATGCATTTATGAAATGTCCTTTTGCAATTTCTTTAATAAATTATTATTGAAATATAATGTCCATTCTCTTTGCTTTCATTTCAAATGACTCCACATCACATTACTTTGAATCCTCTCTGATAGGCCTGTTTTCACCTTAGTTTTTAAATACACTGTAATTATTTCAGGCTTCATTTAGTCTAAAAAGGGGTTCATCCTTTATTAATAATTCCATTAAGTTACACCTTTATATAATAAAATGACTGTTTTTCCAGATGGAACTTCACTTGTGGCAAGTTGGATAAGATAAATATATATAGTAAACATATAAACAGCAACATTCACACAGAGATAAAAATGCTTATAAAATATATATATATATATTATAAGACCTAAGTCTAAGCCCTGATGGCAGGACTGAAACGAGAGGGGGGGGGGGGGGGATTTACACATTGCTTGATGTGGTTAACCTTCATCGGTTTCCCCTCTGATGTGGCTTACTCCAGACCGGTGCAAACCAGTTCTGCTGGGGAGGTTTGCTGCTGTGCACAGCAGTGTTTGTCTAAGGTGTATCTCATCATCCCCGCTCTGCAGATAAGAATTTGTTTGACTAGTATTACAGGGTTTAGGTCTGCTGTGTTAAGAGGTTCTACAATACGCTGCCTTTACCTGTCTTTCATCAGACAGTACAGTGACAATATCACCTATTAAACTGTCTAATAACAGTGTACATCTTCTCACACACTTTTGGGGTCTTAATCAGTTCTGTCATTTTTATCAGGGTTTTGTTACAGGTTGGATTAGCTGGCGTCATAGGGATCAGTGAGAGTCTGCTAATCTCATTGCTTTGGTAGTCTCAAACCAGTTCAAACCAGAGGCGATGGATGATTTGTCTGACATCTGAACATGTACTTGGCCGCCGCTTGCCACAGACACAGGAAACCCTGCCTCTAGCCTGAGGGTGGGGATTTCTCAGGAAAATATCTACCTGTGCCAGACCCTACAGGCACGGTGACGCTAGGTAAAACACACCATACAAACGCTCTCTCTCTCTCTTTCTGTCTCTGCCTCTCTCTCTTTTTCTCACCCACACACAAATGCACACGCTTTCACTCGTTCACTACACTAGTGTCCGGATTCAGTCCGTATCGCAGAAGATCTGCGTTAAAATATAAAGGTAATTTCCGATTGAGCCAACATATACTGTTAATGCAGTCTCCGTGACCGTGGGAACAATGACTTGGATTGTCAATCGCACTATAAATCAGATCTTCAGCGCTACGGATTAAATAGAGCCCTGACTAGATCACGTTCTTTGTGTCTGCGCGATCTGCTTTTTAAACCTGTGAAAATCAAACACAGCTCTTTGCTTCATAAACACACTAAAAAGTAACTGGCCATCTCGGTTTGAAAAAAAGTGCCTGACATGATTGTTATAGGTTTCTGTTCAAATGACTCTTCCTCCCTTTCATACAGCTCAGTGCTGCATCGCTTTGATGTCAACAGACACTGTGGCAGACGACCATCTAGCCTCTTTGTTGGTGCCATTGCTATGGTGACAGGGAGTGAGAGAGTGAGAGGGGAGTAGAGGCGGGATTTTCTGATCAGAAGGACTGTCCTCTGATTCCAGTGTGGACCGGTTTTAATCATGCTCTTTAGAAGAGGAACTAAGAGTGAGCTGGATGTTAATATTAGTCAGCATTAGCTGGGAAGATCCTATCTATAACAGCCGCAAGTTACCCTCATGACTCATATTTTCTCTCTTGATAAAGGATTGAAAAAGCTGGTTTGTTCTGGTATTTGCTCTGGTAACTCTGTGACCCATGCATCCCATCTACTGAAAAACTCATTTGGTTTCAAGTGTTCCCCACAACAAAGCAATTACATATTTACTGGCGTCTACTGAAAACAGACAGTGAATAACTATTTAGCTTGTCACCCTCAGCTCTAAAACTCAATCACCCCTTTTTCTCAATAGCCTAAATGCTGACTCACTCTCTCATACCACTCAGTTCTTAGTCTCACATGTCTTGACTCTGATGGTCCTAACCTAAGCACTCAGGTGCTATGGCCAACCTTTCTTCTTTCTCAGTCAATCTTGTGTGTCAAAAGCAGCTGGTGAGAGAGAGAGAGAGAGAGAGAGAGAGAGAGAGAGAGAGAGAGAGAGAGAGAGAGAGAGAGAGAGAGAGAGAGAGAGAGAGAGAGAGAGAGAGAGAGAGGGAGAGAGACCTCCTAAAGGTCAAATGGGATGAAAAAAGTGGGCTCCATACAGGAAAGACATGAAAAAATGGGCTCCATACAGGAAAGTCAGGAATTTGCTAGAGGTACAGATGGAGACGAACAGGAACTGACCAATACTTTTCCTTTGTGTGTCTTACAGTCTGACTCATTCATTTTTCCCAAAGGGGGTCAGCCAGCCAGCCAAGCGCATCAGCAGTACTGACAACCTCATAAAGGGTACACAAAACAATCACACAGAAATGACTCGGTTCCAGTTCTGGAATATCTGAGATATCTAGATTTTGGCACATTCTTATGGTTGTTAATCACTGGCATTATGTCGTAGACAGCGACACACAACTAACTCTAGTCTGAGTTCCTCTTTTGTTTTTGGATGAATCAGTGTATTGGTTGTGTTTGGTGCAATTTGTGTAGGATTGGTCCTGCAGGGCTGTAGATTGAGGCCAGTGTGTGTGTGTGTGTGTGTGTGTGTGTGTGTGTGTGTGTGTGTGTGTGTGTGTGTTGCGTCAGTCACTTCCATTTGAGATGACCCTTGCTGGCCCGTCATGAGCCCAGAGGAGAACCATGGAGACACACTGATGCTTCTTTCACTTCCCAAACAAAACATCACTCTACTGTCTATTCCTGTTGCCATGGATTTATTACGGGTGTTGACATGACAAGTCCATTATCAGTGGGGACACATACAGTGCATTTGGAAAGTATTCAGACCCCATTACTTTTTCCACATTTTGTTATGTTAAAACCTTATTTTAAAATGGATTAAATTAAATTTTTTCATCATAAATCTACACACAATACTCCATAATGACAAAGTGAAAACAGGTTTTTAGAAATGTATTAAAAATAAAAAACAGAAGTACCTCATTTACATAAGTATTCAGACCCTTTAGTATGAGACTCGAAATTGAGCTCAGGTGCATACAGTTTCCATTGATTAGAGTCCACCTGTAAATTCAATTGAATTTGACATGAATTGGAAAGGCACACACCTGTCTATATAAGGTTCCACGGTTGACAGTGCATGTCAGAGCAAAAACCAAGCCATGAGATCAAAGGAATTGACGGGTAAAGCTCCGCGACAGGATTGTGTCGAGGCACAGATCTGGGGAAGGGTACCAAAAAATGTCTGCAGCATTGAAGGTCCCCAAGAACACAGTGACCTCCATCGTTCTTAAATGAAATAAGTTTGGAACCACCAAGACTCTTCCTAGAGCTGGTCGCCCAGTCAAACTGTGCAATTGGGGGAGAAGGGCCTAAATTCAGGGAGGTGATAAAGCTGATGGTCACTCTGACAGAGCTCCAGAGTTCCTCTGTGGAGATGGGAGAACCTTCCAGAAGGACAACCATCTCTGCAACACTCCACCAATCAGGCCTTTATGGTAGAGTGGCAAGACGGAAGCCACTCCTCAGTAAAAGGCACAGCCCGCTTGAGGTTTACCAAAAGGCATCTAAAGGACTCCCAGATCATAAGAAATTATCTGGTCTGATGAAACCAAGATTGAACTATTTGGCCTGAATGCCAAGTGTCACGTCTGGAGGAAACCTGGCATCAGCATGGTGTTGGCAGCATCATGCTGTGGGGATGTTTTTCAGCAGCAGGCACTCAGAGACTAGTCAGGATCGAGGGAAAGATGAACGGAGCAAAGTACAGAGAGATCCTTGATGAAAACCTGCTACAGAGCGCTCAGGACCTCAGACTGTATTTTATTTATTTAACTAGGTTGTCCCATTCAGGTCAGCTTGTCAAGTGCTTGACTTGGACTTAAATAGGTGCCGGTACTGTTTATATTTAGGTGCAGGTGCTCCACAATACATTTGAGCTTATATTCTACAAGAGGAACAGGAGCTCAAGCAGTAGAAATTTGAGGTTCCAGTACTCAGCTAATGTTAGCTCCTGCCCAAATCAAGCACTGTGCTTGTCCCCATTAAAGGCTAGGCCTTTAAACCTAACACAATGGGTCGAATAACTTTTTTCTCAACTCACAGATATTGGGTGTTGATATGAGCAGTAATCTTGTACACCCCAGCACTACATCAACGCCGAACAGGGCTTAGTGGGGGGGATCTCTCCATGCAGAGCAGTTCTTCTAAGATTGTGTAACCATTTCTCTCCTCCCTCCCCTCCCTCTCTGACAGGACTTCCTGTTCTTTCGGTTGTATGCGTTAAGTCCCTGGAGCTGGAGTTATGTTCGGGCCGGGCTTGTAGACCTGGGATGGCTGTGTATGTGTCTGTCTGTCTGTCCTGTCTGTCTGTCTGTCTGTCTGTCTGTCTGTCTGTCTGTCTGTCTGTCTGTCTGTCTGTCTATATGTGTGGGGGGGCTGCTCCAGAGAAGCCTTTTCCTGTGTGGCGCTGAGGTTCCTCCTGGGGCTGGGTTGGCCAGTACGCCAAGCAGACTGGCTGTCTCGCTCCAGTTCCACCATGCGGCCTTGCCATTGTTCTCTCTTTCACTCCCTCGTCCTGTCCCCTCCGTCCCTCACGCCAACCCCCCAGTGCCCCTTCCCCACCTTGCCCTGCTCCTGGCCCTGCAGGTGCAGCTGGACTATAGGCCTGAGGAGGAAGCTAAGCCAAGACATAGACAATGGCAGATCCCAGCTTCTATTTATATATCACTTTTAGGTCCTCACTGATGAAGATTTTGTAACGATGGGTTATGAAAAGGTTCTTAGGTGAATGATAAGTATTTCTTGCCCCACTGCACTGTGGATGAAGAAGGCCAACAGTGTCAGGAATTTCCCAATGTCATCTTTCTTAGGTTGTGGCGTACACACTGTATATGGTACACTGTGATACTTCTGTCTTTCGATTGTCTTTGATCTTTGAAAAGCAAAACCCACCATGACTGACATGTTGTAACATTCTCTCTGGAAAGTGAACACAAGCTACAGTAGCTTTGATGTAATGGCTGAATATAGGTGCCATTTCAAGGGTCAACTGTTATCAGTGCTGGTCAGGTGCAGTCGTCGCCACAGAAAACACATAACATCCATGCTATGAGAATATGGCGAGTACATTGGCAGACAGATCCTATCATTGACACTTGGTATAATGCTGGTTATACCTACACAGAGACTGATAGAGTTATAGGTCAATGGGTGCTTGACCCAGGCGTTGTGGGGTTTTAAAACAAGTTTTCTTTATTTCTACACATTTTGTCATGGGGCGGAGAGAAATGTTTGCAGTTTTGAGAATGATATCTGAGTGAGAGTGACCAACAAAATCAGTGGGGGCCCCCAATCGGTAATTCGACCATGGTTAATATAAGTTTAGAAAGCTGGCTAGACTACCTTAACAATTAAAAAATGTTAGCTGGCATGGGCTAATTGGGTGATTGTCAGTGACTGACATAACAAGAGTAAAACTGCTGATGCACAACCAAATGTAGAAATTGTACCTCGTGCAGAGGCGTCTCCTTCTCCTGCTGGAGAAGATTTTGGGCCCAGTTATCCCTCTTGCTTCGCCTCTTCCTGTCTGACCAGACTCAGCCTCTATCGCATTAGTGTCTATGGGAGAGCACTCCCCTTAAGTAGACCGGAACTTCACTGGTAAATGGCCTATCTTCACAGCGTAAGAGTATACTATCCACCATCTTTGTAGTAGACTAGAATGAGACCTACCTCATTTGATTTTATTTCAACTGTCGGTGAATGTGATGGGTAGGACTCGCAGGGGATATGTTTGTAAATTAATTTGATCAAGCTTGGGGGAGGGGCGGGGTTGCCTGTACTACAGACGGCTATATCAGTCCGCAAATACAGGATTTGTAAAGGCCCAGTCCATTACCTTTGTGAGAATTTTAAAAAAAGACATAAAATAACATATTTTTTACATTTCCTATTTTTCAGGGGGTGCTGCAGCACCCTCAGCACTCCGACTTCCTGTGGCTATGTACACAATTGACAAAAATTGCTTTAATTCTTATAGTTATAATACTATATACCAGTGTGGCAGTTGTACTAAACCCCTAAGCCATAACAGTTCTTAAAAATATATGTGGATCATTAATAAAATTGCAATCAAACAGGTAAAGTTTAGATAACCTATGCAGAAAAATACACATTTACAGTTGAAATCAGAAGTTTACATACACTTAGCTTGGAGTCATTAAAACTAGTTTTTCAACAACTCCACAAATTTATCGTTAACAAACAATAGTTTTGGCAAGTCGGTTAGGACATGTACTTTGTACAAGACACAAGTCATTTTTCCAACAATTGTTTACAGACAGATTATTTCACTTACAATTCACTGTATCACAATTCTAGTGGGTCAGAAGTTTACATACACTAAGTTGACTGTGCCTTTAAAAAGCTTGGAAATCTCCCGAAAATGATGTCATGGTTTTTGAAGCTTCTGACATCATTTGAGTCAATTGGAGGTGTACCTGTGGATGTATTTCATGGCCTAACTTCACACTCAGTGCCTCTTTGCTTGACATCATGGGAAAATCAAAAGAAATCAGGCAAGACCTCAGAAAAACATTTGTAGACCTCCACAAGTCTGGTTCATCCTTGGGAGCAATTTCCAAACACCTTATTAAGGTACCACGTTCATCTGTACAAACAATAGTACACTATTATAAACACCATGGGACCACGCAGCCGTCATACCGCTCAGAAAGGAGACGCGTTCTGTCTCCTAGAGATTAACTTACTTTGGTGCGAAAAGTGCAAATCAATCCCAGAACAACAGCACAGTAAAACAACCTTATGAAGATGCTGGAGGAAACAGGTACAAAAGTATCTATATCCACAGTAAAACAAGTCCTATACAGACATAACCTGAAAGACCACTCAGCAAGAAAGAAGCCACTGCTCCAAAACCTCCAGAAAAAAGCCAGACTACGGTTTGCAACTGCACATGGGGACAAAGATTGTACTTTTTGGAGAAATATCCTCTTGTCTGATGAAACAAAAATAGAACTGTTTGGCCATAATGACCATCGTTATGTTTGGAGGAAAAAGGGGGAGGCTTGTAAGCCGAAGAACACCATCCCAACCGTGAAGCACGGGGGTGGCAGCATCATGTTGTGGGGGTGCATTTGCTGCAGGAGGGACTGGTGCACTTAATAAACTAGATGGCATCATGAGGTAGGAAAATCATGTGTTGATATATTGAAGCAACATCTCAAGACATCAGTCAGGAAGTTAAAGCTAGGTTGCAAATGGGTCTTCCAAATTAACAATGACCCCAAACATACTTCCAAAGTTGTGGCAAAATGGGATAGGGTCCTTTTTTCTCAATTTCTGCCTGACTGACGTGCCCAAAGTAAACTGCCTGTTGCTCAAGCCCTGAAGCCAGGATATGCATATAATTGGTACCATTGGAAAGAAGAGACTTTAAAGTTTGTAGTAATGTTAAAATAATGTAGGGGACTATAACACAATAGATATGGCTGGAGAACATCCAAAAGAAAAACCAACCAGAATTTTATTTTGTTTTGAGAGCCCATGCTCTTACAATGGGAAGTATAGGGAAATATTTAAATCTAGCTCCCAGTATGCAATTCCTATGGCTTCCACTGGGAGTCAGCACTCCATGTTCAAGGTTTCAGGCTTGTTTCTTCCAAAACGAGTAAGAATAATGAGTTTTACTACAGGGACACAATCTAGGAAATTTGTGTCAGCGCGTGCGACGAAGAGGAGACGCACCTGCTAATATCGTTTTTCTATTGAACATACTTCTTTGCATATGAAATATTATAGTTTGATAAAATGTTAGGGTATCTGAGGAGTCAATAGAAACATATTTTGACTTGTTTTAACAAAGTTTAGCGGTAGATTTTTGTATTCCTTTCTCTGTTAAACGAGTGGATTACTCAAATCGATGGCGCCAACTTAACAGTCTTTTTGGGATATAAAATTATTTTATCTAACAAAACGACACTACATGTTATAGCTGGGACCCTTTGGATGACAAATCAGAGGAAGATTTTCAAAAAGTAAGTGAATATTTAATCGCTATTTGTGAATTTATGAAACCTGTGCCGGTGGAAAAATAAAGCCCTCACCTCAATCCTATGAAAAATTGTGGGCAGAACTGAAAAAGCATGTGCGAGCAAGGCCTACAAACCTGACTCAGTTACACCAGCTCTGTTAGGAGGAATGGGCCAAAAGTCACCCAACTTATTGTGGGAAGATTGTGGAAGGCTACCCGAAATGTTTTACCCAAGTTAAACAATTTAAAGGCAATGCTACCAAATAATAATAATAATAATTGAGTGTACAGTCATGGCCAAAAGTTTTGAGAATGACACAAATATTAATTTCCACAAAGTTTGCTGCTTCAGTATCTTTAGATATTTTAGTCAGATGTTACTATGGAACACTGAAGTATAATTAGTATAATTAGTATAATTAGCATTTCATACGTGTCAAAGGCTTTTATTGACAATTACACAAAGTTGATGCAAAAAGTCAATATTTGCAGTGTTGACCCTTCTTTTTCAAGACCTCTGCAATCCACCCTGGCATGCTGTCAATTAAATTCTGGGCCACACTGATGGCAGCCCACTCTTGCATAATCAATGCTTGGAGTTTGTCAGAATTTGAGGATTGACAACAAGTTCTCAATAGGATTAAGGTCTGGGTTGTTTCCTGGCCATGGACCCAAAATATCGATGTTTTGTTCCTCGAGCCACTTAGTTATCACTTTTACCTTATGGCATGGTGCTCCATCATGCTGGAGATGGCATTGTTCATCACCAAACTGTTCCTGGATGGTTGGGAGAAGTTGCTCTCGGAGGATGTGTTGGTACCATTCTTTATTCATGGCTGTGTTAGGCAAAATTGTGAGTGAGCCCACTCCCTTGGCTGAGAAGCAACCCCACACATCAATGGTCTCAGGATGCTTTACTGTTGGCATGACACAGGACTGATGGTAGCGCTCACCTTGTCTTCTCCGGACAAGCTTTTTTCCGGATGCCCCAAACAATCGGAAAGGGGATTCATCAGAGATAATGACTTTACCTCAGTCATCAGCAATTCCTGTACCTTTTGCAGAATATCAGTCTGTCCCTGATGTTTTTCCTGGAGAGAAGTGGCTTCTTTGCTGCCCTTCTTGACATCAGGCCATACTCCATAAGTCTTCGCCTCACTGTGCGTGCAGATGCACTCACACCTGCCTGCTGCAATTCCTGAGCAAGCTCTGTACTGGTGGTGCCCCGATCCCGCAGCTGAATCAACTTTAGGAGACGGTCCTTGTGCTTGCTGGACTTTCTTAGGCGCCCTGGAGCCTTCTTCACAACAATTGAACCGCTCTCCTTGAAGTTCTTGATGATCCGATAAATGATTGATTTATGTGCAATCTTACTGGCAGCAATATCCTTGCCTGTGAAGCCCTTTTTGTGCAAAGCAATGATGACGGCATGTGTTTCCTTGCAGGTAACCGTGGTTGACAGAGGAAGAACAATGATTCCAAGCACCACCCTCCTTTTGAAGCTTCCAGTCTGTTATTCGAACTCAATCAGCATGACAGAGTGATCTCCAGCCTTGTCCTCATCAACACTCACACCTGTGTTAATGAGAGAATCACTGACATGATGTCAGCTGGTCCTTTTGTGGCAGGGCTGAAATGCAGTGGAAATGCTTTTTTGGGATTCAGTTAATTTGCATGGCAAAAAAGGACTTTGCAATTAATTGCAATTCATCTGATCACTCTTCGTAACATTCTGGAGCATATGCAAATTGCCATCATACAAACTGAGGTAGCAGACTTTGTGAAAATTAATATTTGTGTCATTCTCCAAACTTTTGGCCACGACTGTATGTAAACTTCTGACCCACTGGGAACGTGATGAAAGAAATTAAAGCTGAAGTAATCATTCTCTACTGTTGTGACATTTCACATTCTTAAAATAAAGTGGTGATCCTAACTGACCTAAGACAGGGAAGTTTTACTAGGATTAAATGTCAGGAATGGTGAAAAACTGAGTTTAAATGTATTTGGCTGTGGTGTATGCAAACTTCCGACTTCAACTGTATTTCATACAATTATAATGATTATGCCACAATTCTCTGACCACCTCCCTACAACACCTACTTTGTGCCCCCCTCAGATTGTTGGGGTGCATGATGCCCCTGACCTTGTGTATTCTACTATTTTAACTGTCAACACTACGTTGAGACCCTGACTGAGTTCGACCAAAAAATATGAATCGCATGCCTACAAAAGGGGGAACTGGCAGATAGTTGTCCATCCCTGGCCTAGATTAAATCAGATCAATCGTTAGCCGACGATAGCCAACACCCGCACAGCTGATGTTTTGGCAGTGTCAGAGGTGTAATGGCACTGTCAAATCGGTGAGCAGATGCTCTTGTGATCATTGTCACAAAGCCACACCCATCCCACTCGCATTAGAAGTTCGGAATGAGAAAGTATAGGCTATATAGAAATAATGACGCTTAATTTGAAAATCATTGAACAAAATATTGACAATTTCTTTCAGTCTAATTGGGGTGTAGATTACACTTCTCACATTCCAGTGTTCGCGCTTGTAAACAAGGCTGAATGGGGTTTCTCTTAATGTGACTCCATACAGCCAATGGCAATGTCCGCTTTAGGTATAATGCCTGGAGCTGCTTGTGGATTTGACAGCTCTAACGCAGTTCCACTTCCGACACTTCCAAAACAACCACTATGTGAGTGTCGGCTAGCATGAATCGGATAGAATCTAGCCCAATGGCTCTTTCCCTGTGCAGACTCGCCTCACATCCATCAGTTCAGACAGGAACTTGATAGGGGAAAGGGAAACTGATAAGCCTCTATTGCTTCGCGGCTTGATCCGTATCAGGCCTGGCTAACTTCAGGAGCTAGTCGTCTCTCGTATAGTCAGATCTTTAAGGCCCGTAAATGACTGCTTCCTAATCTGTTGTGCGGTCATGAAGGGTCAATCGTTTGTGTGTTTAGATTACTATTCAGTGCATACATGCAAAGGTATTTTAGTGGAAAACACAGTTCCTTGTGTCTATAGGATTGATTTGCGGTCTATAATACAGCCACGCATCCAGGCCACACTATCTGGGCCTCCATATTGATCATCACATGATGTCTCTTTGACTGAACAATAAACAACTCAAGTACTTACTGAACTCTTTGTACTATAGAATCTTTCTATTCGTGGAATGCACTTCCTCTTCTGTATATCCTCAGTCTACATAAAGTGAACCAGTAATGCAGGAAACAGCAAAAGAAACAGTCTCTCTCTTTCCCTCTCAGTCCTTTTCCTATAGCGCACTACTTTTGATCAGAGTCTAGGGTGCCGTTTGGGGCACACCCATGGGGTAACATACAGTACTGTGAGGAAAGGGGTTAGTGCTCAGTACTCTGGGTCAATGCAACTCAACTCAATTGCAGCCCCCCACCCGTCAATATAACACTAACACTAAACTAACACCTGAATTCCAGCCAAGGGGGACAAAAGGGTAGAGTCAGTGTAAAAGCTCCATATGTCTATATACTGTGTGCAAACCAGGGCAACTTTAAATCCATAAATGAGAGCAAAGATATCATTGGCGATTTGATTTCTTCTGTCTCACTGATCTTTGTTTCCCCACTCCTATACTGTTTCAGCGGCTCTTGCTGTGTTGCGATGAAAAAGTACATGTTGGTTTCTGCACATTTATTGAAGAAACAATGGATCCATCTCAGTACTTTTCTCCCAATGACACGCTGTCAATACTAGAGTAGAGTTCATCATCACATCAACATTGGTTGTGTAACAAGGCAAAAAACTCCCAAAGTTTTGAAAGAGTTATTTGAACAAGTTCAAAATAACAGAAACATTGGAAATTATGATATTTGGATAAACTTTTGAGGGGATGGCAAAAATAACAAACCCCAGAATAACCTCTGGGTCTGACAGATAATAACATCAGAGAGCTTCTTAGAAAAGGACCAGCAGATGTCCAAATAACATCTAAGACACAGACACCCAGAGCTGAGTAGACAGTAACTACACATCTGGCTGTGCAGAGAGAGAACACACACAGTATCACACTGTCTCTGGCCCAAGTAGTAGCAGCAGTCGGTACCCGAACCAGAGCTGCCTGAGCTTGGGTACCGCAGCCAAAGAACCGGTTTGAAACCTGTTCAGATTAACACAGCAAGTCAAGTCAGAGTGAGTTGGAGAGGGCGCTGCGTCAGAGAGTATGCCAGCTAGGCAGGCCACCTTATCACGGGCGGAAGCCTAACACTTAAAGCCCATAAGCAGCTCATCTGTCAGCCTGCCAGGATGTATGACCGTCCCGTACCCAATGCCTGACCAAAACACAGATGACTCACTGCAGCAGGTGAAATCGTGGTACAGTGACACAATTACCATCTAGCTAAGCACCTCCAAAATATCAACTGACTTAAAATGGAAAGTATTTAATCAGGATCATTATGAGATGATTATAGTATATTATAAGTGGGGCATACATGCTTAGGAGGTCTTACAATGCATTATACACTGAGTGTACAAAACATTAAGGACACCTGCTCTTTCCATGACTTAGACTGACCAGGTGAAAGCTATGATCCCTTATTGATGTCACTTGTTGAATCCACTTCAGTCAGTGTAGAAGAAGGAGAGGAGACAGGATAAAGGAGGATTTCAAGTCTTGAGAGGTGGATTGTGTATGTGTGCCATTCAGAAGGTGAATGGGCGAGACAAAATATTTAAGTGCCTTTGAACGGGGTGTAGTAGTAGGTGCCAGGCGCACCGGTTTGAGTCAAGAACTTCAAAGCTGCTGGGATTTTCACACTCAACAGTTTCCTGTGTGTATCAAGAATGGTCCACCATCCAATTGACATCCAGCCAATTTGACACAAATGTGGGAAGCATTGGAGTCAACATGGGCCATCATCCCTGTGGAACGCTTTCGACAACTTGTGGAGTACATGCTCCAACGAATTGAGGCTGTTCTGAAATGAAAAGGGGGGTGGTGCAACTCAATATTAAGAAGGTGTTCCAAATGTTGGTTTTACTCAGTGCATATTCCATTTTAATATAACATTTACATTTTAGAACATTTGAATATTATAAAGACATCATAATGCATTAAGAAAAGCGTAACCTCGTATTTCGTTTCAAGCTCTGGCTCGTTTTCTATGCAGAGCCATATCGTATGGTATTTTTGTCCTGCATGTGCTTAGGGAGGCTGTTCTGTCACACTCTGGTGAGCAGATCCAATTCAGTGTCTCTCGTAACAATGCCTAAAGCACCTTGTGACTGAGTCAGTCTCAGATCAATCCTTGCAAATTCCTATCAGCTTTTTCTTCAAATACCCAAGGATAAAATGGATAAAGGTGTGACTGTGGATCAAGAAAGTTAATGCTGGCACGACTCATCTTACAAATGACTCTTAAATGGGGTAAATAAAAACAACAACACAAACTATAACAGGTAGCAGGATCATGGATGGAAACGCTAAGCTGCTTATTGCTCAGAGTGAGGTGTCAGGTGGTTTCCTGAGTCAGGCAGGCAGGGGGTTATGTCACAACACTGGTCTGGCTGGGTATAAACTTCACCACTTATTGCCAATCAGTCGAGGGAGCGAGCAGTCCAAAGACCTCTCTGCATACACACACTATGGAAGAGCAGTCTGGGTAGAAAGCAACACAGATCGAGCTGCTGTGTTCTACATGTATTGTTGTTGTGTAAACACACAGAGGTTGTTGTCAACTAGTGGAATGACCCAGAACCCTCCAGCAGGCTAAATCAGACCTGCTTATCTTGTTTTATTTGTCAAAGTCGCGCTCTCTCACCAGACAGGGGCACACTGTCTCCAAGTAGTAGCATCTCTCCTCCCACCCACCGGCTCCTCACAAACCCACAACCAATAGTGTTCATGTGTCATTTGACTAGAGTCTAATTGCCTGCATTTGTTTGTGTGTATTTGTGTGTGTGTGTGTGTGTGTGTGTGTGTGTGTGTGTGTGTGTGTGTGTGTGTGTGTGTGTGTGTGTGTGTGTGTGTGTGTGTGTGTGTGTGTGTGTGTGTGTGTGTTTGCAGCAGATTAAAAGATGGCTGAAGAAAGAGAGTGACAGAGAGAGAGAGAGAGAGAGAGAGAGAGAGAGAGAGAGACAGTGTATTTGTGACAGCTGCTTTGTCTTGTTGTTGACGCACCAGAGCTTTGTTCCAGGCCCACACATTCTACCAACGTCTCTTACAGTACATCCTAGAGCCTGCTCACTATTGAACATGGGCTGGAAAATGGACTGGAAAACAAAGAAATGTCTATTGACTCTTTGATAACATCAGTCACAGTTCTTGCATCCCAAATGGCTCCCTATGTAGTGCACAACTTTTGACCAGGGCCCATAGGGCTTTGCTCAAAAGTAGTGCACTATATAGGGCCCATTAGGACGGAGCCAGTCTGCTTGTGCCCTGCTGAGTGTGTGTTTACTCACTTCACCTGATTGTATTTGTTCAAGTTTTTATAGCAGTGCACTGGACTGGGAAATCCCAACCAAAACTTTATATGTCAAGAGCTCCATCTACTGACCGAATTATGCATTTCCCCTACACATTTTTTATATATATATATATATATTTGAGTCAATTAGCAGACACTCTTATCCAGAGTTAAGTGTCTTGCTCAAGGGAACATTGACAGAATTTTCACCCAGAGCTCGGGGACTCGAGCCAAAGACCTTTCGGTCCTGGACCAACGCTCTTTATTTATTTGATTTATTTCACCTTTATTTAACCAGGTAGGCAAGTTGAGAACAAGTTCTCATTTACAATTGCGACCTGGCCAAGATAAAGCAAAGCAGTTCGACACATACAACAACACAGAGTTACATATGGAGTAAAACAAACATACAGTCAATAATAATGACTAGGCTGCCTTCCCTACACTGTAGAGCAATACAGAACTCCAGCTCATGCCATCTATAATCTAGTATGCTGTCAGTGCTCTTTTGGAGAATGTAGCACTATCTGTGTATTAGCGTATCTTGCTTTGCTACCGTTTTAAAATGAAAAACATCCTCTACTGGTGATAGACTAGGGTACAAACAAACCCTTTGTATGGAATTGTAGTTTAAATAAACAAACAAGTAAACAAACGAGTAGTTGGCTGGATTTAATGAGTCCACCCGGCCGGAACAGATTGTGCTCCTGCCAGTTCAGGTCACCAGGACACGCTACAATGAACTCTGAACCCCAGGCACTCCTTCCCTCCCAGTGATTGTGTGTGTTCTGTATGACATATTTATCCTCTACCTCCATTCTACAGTACCTCTACCTATCTTCTCTACCTTTTTTATTTAATGTATTCATATAGGCTATATAGTACATATTCATATACCTCTGAGTCTGTTCTTTTCATTCATGCAAGTTTTTGCCATATGATCCTGATTAGTTAATGTATCCCATCAGCCAGTGCAAGACAGCAGCTCCAGATGATAACAATGTCCACATTCTTCAGCATGCAGTCCTTATCTCCATAATTTCCCCATAAAAGAGCAGATACTGCGTCCCAAATGGCACCCTATTCCCTATATAGCGCACTACTCTTAGTAGTAGTGGGAATATAGTGCCATTTGGGAAACAACCTTGGTGTTTTTTGTGTAATAGTTGCAGGGCTAAAGGTCATTGTTCATCTACAGAGCATTTCTAAAAGGATGTACTGTTATTGTATGTTCAGTTACTGTATGTTACAGATGACTTCCGATGTAAATCTCTAGTGATTTTTTGCCCAATTTTGATGAACTATTAATCATTTACATACTAGCAGATGAAAGGGCAATGTCTAATGGAAGTTGAAATCCATGGGATGTATATCACTAACTAATTGGTAATAAATAAAAGTCAAAAGTCAAATAAAAACAAAAAAAAACAATTGATTGTGCTATATTCCCTCACACGTACTGTTTTCTCCATTTGCAACTTATTTTTCTTTGCACCATTCCTCCATCTTGTGGTCAAACTGCACACTGCAGCTACAGTTGCAATGTACAGGAATTGGAATAGCAGGTATGTGCAGTACAGAAGTAGCATACATATTAACATCATTTGATCATATATTATTATGAAATAAGAATGGAAGTTTTAACATTGAAAAACAACACAAAAGCCTGCATCCAGACAATAATATCCCATCACTTGTTCTGAGCACATACTTCAGACTTTGGGCAAGACAATAAACACAGTTCCCAGAAGAGGGAGGGAATGGGAATGACATTTTCTCTATTTCTGATTGTCTGTTTCTGACACTTTACACTTCAGTCAAGATGTTGTTGTGCTGTTTTCAATGGTCACTGTTATAAGGTCATTGTGGTTAGAACTTGACAATGACATACCAAGCATACAGAAAGCAAGGTATGCAAGAAAGAGCATTAAAACATCCACATGTGACTCACCCTTTTAATACACAGGAGAGGATATAGGAACAACCATGCTTTCTTCTATGTTTTATTTAACCTATCAAAAGGGGGGGGGGGGGGTCACAATTACTTATTGAACTTGTATTGTCCACTACATCCATTATTTTATCCCAAGATGTGACTTGAACTTCAGATCATGTTTAGCACAACTGGCTTAATGGACAATGACAATATGTTGACATTTGGAAAAAAATGAAATACACATGAAATACTAAAAGGTCACAGAGTAGACAGAGAGAAAAGGGTACTAGAGCATCAGGTCTCGGACCAACAGGCTCAGAGACAGCTTCTGTCTCCAAGCAGACTGTTGTATAGCTAACCAATGGCTGCTATCCCCCCCATCTGCACTGATCAAATCTGCACGGACTCCATGCACACTCTCAGGTCTCGATCCACGCACTCCCACACAAACACTTACACTGTCACACACAACGCACACACACACTCGCGCATGCTGACGCCACACGCACACCTACACACACACTATCATACATGCACACACACTTTCACCGTATTTGATGCTGCTATAGGGCTAAGGCATGGACTGGGGCTGGGACAATGTTTAGGTGCTTGTTTAGGTGCTTCCTGTACCCTAGGGCACAGTGCATTCAAGGACCCAGCTAAAGGCCAGCTGTTCACAATGATTACTGAACACACACAACTGCGGGCAAGTGCCCTCTTTAAAAAGGAAAGGTCCTTTATAGAAGAGCTGAGCAACAGAGGGCCTAGGGAGGGTGTCTCTCTGGTTGAAGGTAGTGCACTATATTAGGGGATAGGATACCATTTCGGAAGTGGACAATGTTCACCGGTGGTTTGAAAGTGTTGGCCCACTGCCTGAGGCTAGCTATAGTAATACTATAGAGGTCAGATATTGAAGTCTTATTTATTGTTGGGGATTTAATGACAGTATTGGGACTCTTCTTTATTTATCTTTATCTCCCTGTTGTCCTCTCTGAGTACTTCTCTCTCTGAAACAACACTGCCTCTTTGCTGAGCAGGCGGGATTGTGGGGTTTTCCAAGACATGAAATGATTATCAAGACGACCAGAAATATAGTCATTGAATTTGACATGGCTATTTTCCCTTAATTGCTGTTTTGCTGCCAGAGGCTGTGACTGCCTAGTGGTGGAGACCAATCACTGTGGGAGAGCTGAGCTTGTGAATGCATCCCAAATGGCACCCTGTTCCCTACATAATGCACTACCTGGTCAAAACTAGTGCACTATATAGGGAATAGAGTGCCATTTGTGACGTAGCCTGTATCTCCAGCAGTCTCCAGCAAAGCCATCTGTATGGAGATGAGGCATAGTGACTGTCAGATCTCAGATGTGAACACAGATATTCACTCAGAGGAAATGGATATAATTATGCTGTCTGTATAGTGGAGGCTTGATCCACATTTTTAAGATTCAGGGGAATTGTTAAGAAGGGTGAAAAGTGTTTTCCGCTGCGTGAGTGAGTGCTCAGCTGAAACAATGGCTGTTGTGACAAACACCCATTTTAAGGGACATCTTGATTATCCTTGTCTTCTCTGTGGAGGTAGAAGCAGGATTGAAGTGCCTTAAACTCTCGGAGTGGTCTACAATGTGTTTTTTAAATCTGTAATATGTATTGACAGTTGTGACATTGTCGCGTGACACTACACATTGTTCTAACTTAGAATAGAACAGAATAGAACTAACAGGAGATGGGGTAATGTTAACACATTATTGATTATTTTTCAGTAGTAGAAGTACAGTTCGTTTAGATGCCATGCAGTGAGGGATGATCATTTCAAGTCAAGACATCCACCCTGTATCTCAGTAACATTAAAACAAATCTCAAATTTGTCCCCTAGTCTGACCTCATTTCACATTTGACTCAGAAAAGATTGCCTGCATGCCCCTCCCCCTGCAGTGCTTCTGTCTAAGTCCATTATGCTGAGCCGCTCATGTAGCCATCAGCCACAGGAAGCAAAAACTCACAAACGCCTACAGGCTCAGGTCATCCTGCAAGGGCACTATGCACTCAACCGCTTATGCTTGTTCTCATGCTACTACCCTCAATCACACCAGGCTTTTAGCTTCACTAACACACGCAATGGGAAAAAAATAACACACACCCACTCAGCCGAGCCAACAATATTGTCATGGAATGTGCACTGTATTCAACCAGATAAAACACATCTAAAGCCCGGTCATATTGTGCCATATAGAGGCCATGAGAAGACTGCTGCATGACACTCGTCATTAACATACGTGTGCATTCCCACTGGGCAAAAACTGGTTGAATCAATGTTGGTTCAACGTCATTTCAACCAAAAATGCAATGTGATGATGTTGAATCAATGTGAAAAACTGATTGTATTTGCGAAAAGTCATCAACGTAAGGGAATTTAGTATTTTTCACCCAATTCTTTACCTAAATCCAATGACAGGGTGACAGGATCATTTTGGTTGATTTAACATTGAATTCCCATTAGTTGACAACTCAGCCAAATGTAAATCAAAACTAGACATTGAACTGACGTCTGTACCCAGTGGGTTCAGATTGCTATCATACATGCTTTTAACATAACAGACATATTTTTCCTCATATAAGAGGCTGTAACGCGCTGTTCAGAGGATTGTCTTTATTCTCTAGAAGCAACCACCATCTCAATCATTTCATGTGACTATTACGGTTTTCTTCCTGGGAAGGAGAGGCGGACCAAAATGCAGCATGGTTATGGTTAAACATCTTTAATAAAGATGATAACGTGAACAATATACATATACAAAACAAGAAAACATGGAAAAACCGAAACAGTCCTAACTGGTGCAAAACACAGAGACAGGAAACAATCACCCACGAAATACCCAAAGAATATGGCTGCCTAAATATGGTTCCCAATCAGAGACAACGATAAACACCTGCCTCTGATTGAGAACCACTCTAGGCAACCATAGACTTACCTAGAATACTACACTGAACACAAACCCATCAATCTACAAAAACCCCTAGACAAGACAAACACATAATCACCCATGTCACACCCTGGCCAAACCACAATAATAAAGAAAACACAAAATACTAAGGCCAGGGCGTGACAGTACCCCCCCCCCCCCCCCCCAAAGGTGCGGACTCCCGGCCGCACACCTAAACCCATAGGGGAGGGTCTGGGTGGGCGTCTGTCCACGGTGGCGGCTCTGGCGCGGGACGTGGACCCCACTCCAACACAGTCTTAGTCCACTTACTTAGCGGCCCTTGAGTGGCGACCCTCACCGCCAACCTTGGCCTAGTAACTTTAACAAAGGGCCCACCTGGACTGAGGGGTGCCTCATTACCGAGGAAGCTCAGGCCTGAGAGGAAGCTCAGGCCTGAGAGGAAGCTCAGGCAGGTTGGCGGCTCTGGCGGATCGCGCTGGACAGGGCGGGAGACTCTGGCGGATCGTGCTGGACAGGGCGGGAGACTCTGGCGGATCGCGCTGGACAGGGCGGGAGACTCTGGCGGATCGCGCTGGACAGGGCGGGAGACTCTGGCGGATCGCGCTGGACAGGGCGGGAGACTCTGGCGGATCGCGCTGGACAGGGCGGGAGACTCTGGCGGATCGCGCTGGACAGGGCGGGAGACTCTGGCGGATCGCGCTGGACAGGGCGGGAGACTCTGGCGGATCGCGCTGGACAGGGCGGGAGACTCTGGCGGATCGCGCTGGACAGGGCGGGAGACTCTGGCGGATCGCGCTGGACAGGGCGGGAGACTCTGGCGGATCGCGCTGGACAGGGCGGGAGACTCGGATCGCGCGGATCGCGCTGGACAGGGCGGGAGACTCTGGCGGATCGCGCTGGACAGGCGGGAGACTCTGGCGGATCGCGCTGGACAGGCGGGAGACTCTGGCGGATCGCGCTGGACAGGCGGGAGACTCTGGCGGATCGCGCTGGACAGGCGGGAGACTCTGGCGGCGCTGGACAGGCGAGGCGCACTGTAGGCCTGGTGCGTGGTGCCCGGCACTGGTGGTACTGGGCCGAGGACACTCACCTCAGGGCGAGTGCGGGGAGCTGCCACCGGAGGGCTGATGCGTGGAGGTGGTACCGGATAGACAGGACCGTTCAGGCGCACTGGAGCTCTTGAGCACCGAGCCTGCCCAACCTCACCTGGTTGAATGCTCCCGGTGGTGCCATGTAAGCCGGCCCAAGGAGACGCACTGAAGACCAGATGCGTAGAGACGGCTTCATGGCACTTGGCTCGATGCCCACTCTAGCCCGGCCGAAACGCAGAGCTGGTATGTAACGCACCGGGCTACGCACCCACACTGGCTCCACAGCATAACACGGTGCCTGCCCGGTCTCTCTAGCCCCCCGGTAAGCACAGGAAGTTGGCTCAGGTGTCCTAACTGGCTTCGCCATACTTCCTGTGTGCCCCCCCAATAAATTTTTGGGGCTGACTCTCGGGCTTTCATCTGCGCCGCCGTGCTGCCTCCTCATACCAGCGCCTCTCCACCTTCGCCGCCTCCAGCTTTGGGGCGGCGATATTCTCCTGGCTGTGCCCAGGGTCCTTTTCCGTCCAAGATTTCCTCCCAAGTCCAGAAATCTTGATTTCGCTGCTCCTGCTGCCGCTGCCTGTCACCACGCCGCTTGGTCCTGTTGTGGTGGGTGATTCTGTTACGGTTTTCTACCTGGGAAGGAGAGGCGGACCAAAATGCAACATGGTTATGGTTAAACATCTTTAATAAAGATGATAACGTGAACAATATACATATACAAAACAAGAAACTGTGGAAAAACCAAAACAGTCCTAACTGGTGCAAAACACAGAGACAGGAAACAATCCCCCACGAAATACTCAAAGAATATGGCTGCCTAAATATGGTTCCCAATCAGAGACAACGATAAACACCTGCCTCTGATTGAGAACCACTCTAGGCAACCATAGACTTACCTAGAATACTACACTGAACACAAACCCATCAATCTACAAAAACCCCTAGACAAGACAAACACATAATCAGCAATGTCACACCCTGGCCTATCCACAATAATAAAGAAAACACAAAATACTAAGGCCAGGCCAGTGACAGATGGGAATTTATAGGCCAGGCTTTACTAATCTATGATGATGAACTCCAAATCTCACTTTTACACCCCACTAGGCACAAACTGGTAGAATCAACGTTGTTTCAACGTAATTTGTCAATTTGGATTCGATTTGGAAACGTAAGCATAATGATATCATGGTAAATCATTTTCAACATAGACAAACCTTGTATAAAATATGTTGAATTTGTACCATTGAAATAATGTCAGATAAAAAAAAAAGTAGGCAGGGATGGCAGCGCCTCCTACTGGAGAGTTGTTATATCTACAGCTATCCGTTTACACCAAGCCCAGCCAAGCTTAATTTGTCACTGACTACTACCAATGTGCTATCATGAGAATGATTATTGAGAGATCTTGGCAACACTTCATTTTAAGGGGTCTTTATTACAGTGTAATTACATATGGAATTACACTGTAACAGGTATTGTAGTTAATTGAAATATTTTATAGTTACACTGTAACAACAAATGTGTGTTACCATGCTTGTTACAAATGGGCAAGATTCCACTAAAATCACCAATTCAGTTTTTTGCTTCTTCTCAGAGCTGCATCGGATTCAGTAACAACTATCACAAGGTTGTAATCTCTCGTGGACAAATAATCTGGGTGTCCAGATTATGTTAGAAAGGTTGGTGTCTCAATAGCTTCTAATTGTTGCTACAGTAGCAGTAATCTGGGTTAATTTCGTTGAGTTTACTAAATATTATAATTTAATAATGTACTTACACTGAATGTGCATGTTGCCCATTATGACAACCTGAACCTCCTTGCCATCCAAGCGGGAGGATAAACCAACTAGTACACCACAGAGTACATGTACTATCTGCATAAGTACTAGGTGTTACACAGGATTTGCAAGTTAAAAATAAATGTATCTTGAGGGGTACTTACTTTTAATAAATGTGTACTTATATAATACATTACTCATCCTTACATCCTGGCCCTCATTTTAAGGCTTCTGGAAGCACCATCCAAGTGGGAAGATAAACACGCTAGTACACCTCAGAGTATGTTCAGCGCTGCCATCCCTGCCTGTTTCCGGCGCCGACAGAGATGGCCGCCTCGCTTCGCGTTCCTAGGAAACTATGCAGTTTTTTGTTTTTTTACGTGTTATTTCTTACATTAGTACCCCAGGTCATCTTAGGTTTCATCACATATAGTTGAGAAGAACTACTGAATATAAGATCAGCGTCAACTCACCATCAGTACGACCAAGAATACGCTTTTCGCGACGCGGATCCTGTGCTCTGCCTTACAAACAGGACAACGGAGTGGATCCTATGCAGCGACCCAAAAAAACGACTCCGAAACAGAGGGAAACGAGGCGGTCTTCTGGTCAGACTCCGGAGACGGGCACACCGTGCACCATTCCCTAGCATTCTTCTTGCCAATGTCCAGTCTCTTGACAACAAGGTTGATGAAATCCGAGCAAGGGTAGCATTCCAGAGGGACATAAGAGACTGTAACGTTCTTTGCTTCACGGAAACGTGGCTTACTGGAGAGACGCTATCCGAAGCGGTGCAGCCAACAGGTTTCTCCACGCATCGCGCAGACAGGAAAAACATCTTTCTGGTAAAAAGAGGGGCGGGGGCGTATGCCTTATGACTAACGTGACATGGTGTGATGAAAGAAACATACAAGAACTCAAATCCTTCTGTTCACCTGATTTAGAATTCCTCACAATCAAATGTAGACCGCATTATCTACCAAGAGAATTCTCTTCGACTATAATCACAGCCGTATATGTCCCCCCCCAAGCAGACACATCGTTGGCTCTGAATGAACTTTATTTGACTCTTTGCAAACTGGAAACCATTTATCCGGAGGCTGCATTCATTGTAGCTGGGGATTTTAACAAGGCTAATCTGAAAACAAGACTCCCCAAATTTTATCAGCATATCGATTGCGCAACCAGGGGTGGAAAGACCTTGGATCATTGTTACTCTAACTTCCGCGACGCATATAAGGCCCTGCCCCGCCCCCCTTTCGGAAAAGCTGACCACGACTCCATTCTGTTGATCCCTGCCTACAGACAGAAACTAAAACAAGAGGCTCCCACGCTGAGGTCTGTCCAACGCTGGTCCGACCAAGCTGACTCCACACTCCAAGACTGCTTCCATCACGTGGACTGGGACATGTTTCGTATTGCGTCAGACAACAACATTGATGAATACGCTGATTCGGTGTGCGAGTTCATTAGAACGTGCGTTGAAGATGTCGTTCCCATAGCAACGATTAAAACATTCCCTAACCAGAAACCGTGGATTGATGGCAGCATTCGTGTGAAACTGAAAGCGCGAACCACTGCTTTTAATCAGGGCAAGGTGTCTGGTAACATGACCGAATACAAACAGTGCAGCTATTCCCTCCGCAAGGCTATCAAACAAGCTAAGCGTCAGTACAGAGACAAAGTAGAATCTCAATTCAACGGCTCAGACACAAGAGGCATGTGGCAGGGTCTACAGTCAATCACGGACTACAGGAAGAAATCCAGCCCAGTCACGGACCAGGATGTCCTGCTCCCAGGCAGACTAAATAACTTTTTTGCCCGCTTTGAGGACAATACAGTGCCACTGACACGGCCTGCAACAAAAACTTGCGGTCTCTCCTTCACTGCAGCCGAGGTGAGTAAGACATTTAAACGTGTTAACCCTCGCAAGGCTGCAGGCCCAGACGGCATCCCCAGCCGCGCCCTCAGAGCATGCGCAGACCAGCTGGCCGGTGTGTTTACGGACATATTCAATCAATCCCTATACCAGTCTGCTGTTCCCACATGCTTCAAGAGGGCCACCATTGTTCCTGTTCCCAAGAAAGCTAAGGTAACTGAGCTAAACGACTACCGCCCCGTAGCACTCACTTCCGTCATCATGAAGTGCTTTGAGAGACTAGTCAAGGACCATATCACCTCCACCCTACCTGACACCCTAGACCCACTCCAATTTGCTTACCGCCCAAATAGGTCCACAGACGATGCAATCTCAACCACACTGCACACTGCCCTAACCCATCTGGACAAGAGGAATACCTATGTGAGAATGCTGTTCATTGACTACAGCTCGGCATTCAACACCATAGTACCCTCCAAGCTCGTCATCAAGCTCGAGACCCTGGGTCTCGACCCCGCCCTGTGCAACTGGGTACTGGACTTCCTGACGGGCCGCCCCCAGGTGGTGAGGGTAGGCAACAACATCTCCTCCCCGCTGATCCTCAACACTGGGGCCCCACAAGGGTGCGTTCTGAGCCCTCTCCTGTACTCCCTGTTCACCCACGACTGCGTGGCCACGCACGCCTCCAACTCAATCATCAAGTTTGCGGACGACACAACAGTGGTAGGCTTGATTACCAACAACGACGAGACGGCCTACAGGGAGGAGGTGAGGGCCCTCGGAGTGTGGTGTCAGGAAAATAACCTCACACTCAACGTCAACAAAACTAAGGAGATGATTGTGGACTTCAGGAAACAGCAGAGGGAACACCCCCCTATCCACATCGATGGAACAGTAGTGGAGAGGGTAGCAAGTTTTAAGTTCCTCGGCATACACATCACAGACAAACTGAATTGGTCCACTCACACAGACAGCATTGTGAAGAAGGCGCAGCAGCGCCTCTTCAACCTCAGGAGGCTGAAGAAATTCGGCTTGTCACCAAAAGCACTCACAAACTTCTACAGATGCACAATCGAGAGCATCCTGGCGGGCTGTATCACCGCCTGGTACGGCAACTGCGCCGCCCTCAACCGTAAGGCTCTCCAGAGGGTAGTGAGGTCTGCACAACGCATCACCGGGGGCAAACTACCTGCCCTCCAGGACACCTACACCACCCGATGTCACAGGAAGGCCATAAAGATCATCAAGGACACCAACCACCCGAGCCACTGCCTGTTCACCCCGCTATCATCCAGAAGGCGAGGTCAGTACAGGTGCATCAAAGCTGGGACCGAGAGACTGAAAAACAGCTTCTATCTCAAGGCTATCAGACTGTTAAACAGCCACCACTAACATTGAGTGGCTGCTGCCAACACACTGACACTGACTCAACTCCAGCCACTTTAATAATGGGAATTGATGGGAAATTATGTAAATATATCACTAGCCACTTTAAACAATGCTACCTTATATAATGTTACTTACCCTACATTATTCATCTCATATGCATACGTATATACTGTACTCTATATCATCGACTGTATCCTTATGTAATACATGTATCACTAGCCACTTTAACTATGCCACTTTGTTTACATACTCATCTCATATGTATATACTGTACTCGATACCATCTACTGTATCTGCCTATGCTGCTCTGTACCATCACTCATTCATATATCCTTATGTACATATTCTTTATCCCCTCACACTGTGTACAAGACAGTAGTTTTGGAATTGTTAGTTAGATTACTTGTTGGTTATTACTGCATTGTCGGAACTAGAAGCACAAGCATTTCGCTACACTCGCATTAACATCTGCTAACCATGTGTATGTGACAAATAAAATTTGATTTGATTTGATTTGAGTACATGTAATATCTGCCGAAGCACAATGTAGTTACCAGCTAGTAAAATGAACTGTATCTTGAGGAGTACTTGTAATTATTGTTACAAGTAAGTACATTACCTACAAACTGTTGATACAGTGCCTTGCAAAGTATTCCGTCCTTTTATATATCTTCACATTTTATTGTGTTACAAAGTGGGACTAAAACTGATTGAAGTGTCATTGTTTTGTCAATAATCTACACAAAATACTCTGATGTCAAAGTGGTAGATTTTTGTTGTTGTTGTTGATTAATACAACTTTTAAAACAAAAAATATAATTGTTGCAGCTCCCTGAGTCAATAGATGTTAGAAACACCTTAGGCAGTGATTACAGCTGTGAGTCTTCTTGGGTAAGTCTCTAAGAGCTTTGCAAACCTTGTGCAATATTTGCCAATTATTATTTTCAAAATTCGTCAAGTTCTGTCAAGATGTTGGGGAGCGTGGCTAGACAGGAATATTCACTGTCCTCTTGGTAACCAAGATTTAGCCTTGTGTCGTAAGTTATTGTCCTGCTGAAAGTTGAATTCCTCTCCCAGTTTCTGGTGTCAAGCAAATGGAAGTAGGTTTTCCTCTAGGACTTTGCCTGTGCTTAGCTCCATCCAATTCATTGGTATCCTGAAGAACTCCCCAGCATTTTACTGATGTCAAATAAGGAGGCAGTTACTCAGTGATGTGTTGGATTTGCCCCAAGCGTAAGGCTTCGCATTTAGACCAAAAGTATTCCATTGCTGTTTTTTTTTTTTTTTTGCTGTCTGATTTGTTATTGTTACCCATCTACTAATCACTGCACTTCTTTATGAGGCTTGCCTGAACAAAGGGTCTACATACTTGTGCAAAGACCATATTTTTGTTCTATATATTTTGTTTTATGTATCAATGATATTAAATTACATTCAAGAGTATTTTGTATTTTGTGTAGTTTGTGCAGTTTGTAGAAGAAAAAACATCACTTTGTAACAAAATAAAATGTGAAGAAATCCAGGGGGTCTGAATACTTTTGCAAGGCACTGTAGTTACCTATGAGTAATTACCATATGCTTACTTACTACTCATTACAAAGTGAAAACAAAACAAAAGCTGAGCTTCTGATTTAGTCAATATTCTTGCAACATGTAAAAACATTCCTTACAAAATAATAAGGATTTTTATTGTTGGATTAATAATTTGATTAATTAGAATGAACAAAGATATAGACTCACTCAATAACATAAAATAAATATTTACTCAAATCTGTAGCCCTATGGTGAGTAGCCTAGG
Source organism: Oncorhynchus clarkii lewisi (assembly GCF_045791955.1). Classification (NCBI taxonomy): domain Eukaryota; kingdom Metazoa; phylum Chordata; class Actinopteri; order Salmoniformes; family Salmonidae; genus Oncorhynchus; species Oncorhynchus clarkii. Next base: position 37,711,300 of record NC_092152.1, read on the forward strand.
TAGCTAGCTAGCTAATTCAGAGAAAATGGGATTGTCTTGTTCTCCCCTTTATACAACATTACTTAGTAACAATGGAAATCGACAACATCTGTGTCTTCATCTGTTTCTTTCTTGTAAGCATTTTCCTATCCTGGAGTCTGAAACCTTGTGGGAATCTGTAAAGTAGAAGAATGTTTGTCAATTTAGGAAAGGACACCCTAAAATTAACCCACTGGCTAGCTATAATGAGATATATTATAGGGAACTAGTGTTGTTGTATACGTGTTTGTTTTGGGTGTATTAAAAAACCCTATTGTGTATTCCTGCGCCTGTCTCCAAATCCTTTATACCGCGTGACATCCAATATCTCTGTTATCATAATTATCATGATTTCTATTGTTTAAGGCCTAGCTACCTAGTTGTTATCCAGCTAACATTATACTAATAATAGTGCTTGCCAACGTTAATAAGCTAGCTAGTGTTTACATTGAAAATGAACAACTCATTGGTATGTTGACCCTATCTTGACACAAGTACCTAGCTAGCTAACGTTAACATGCTGGTTGTGTCTCACGTAATACTGTATCTCCACTGTGTTACTTCAGCACAATGGACAGGGTGCGCCACGGTGTCTGTAGGGGGCTATGGAAAGCCACTCGGCGGTTAGGTATGACTCCTTTGGGTTTCCATAAAAAAGTGGGGGAAAAATGCTTCTCATCTCTATTCTCTGAGGTAGGCTAAGTGAATAACGTGATACTTCTCCACCTGTAATATTTGATTTTGATTTTATAAGGGCGGGGTCAAGTTAACCGTTGAAGCTTCTTGAAATGGAAAAGCCAGGTGAGTGCGTTGCACCGATGGGCAGATCTTGATGTGATGCCTTAATTCTTGGGCTAAATAAATAAGTGCACCAATGCATCCCATCTAAAAGTGAGAATGTTCTTCAACCGTGAAACCCTTGCAAATTTACATGATGAAATAATAGGTTGCCTTATGACCATTTTAGGTGCAATTATAAATCAAGTCAAATTTATTTATATAGCCCTTCCTACATCAGCTGATATCTCAAAGTGCTGTACAGAAACCCAGCCTAAAACCCAAAACAGCAAGCATTGCAGGTGTAGAAGCACGTTGGCTAGGAAATACTCCCTAGAAAGGCCCAAACCTAGGAAGAAACCTAGAGAGGAACCAGGCTATGAGGGGTGGCCAGTCCTCTTCTGGCTGTGCAGAACATGGCCAAGATTTTAAAATGTTCATAAATGACCAGCATGGTCAAATAATAATAATCACAGTAGATGTCGAGGGTGCAACAAGTCAGCACCTCAGGAGTAAATGTCAGTTGGCTTTTCATAGTGGATCATTAAGAGTATCTCTACCGCTCCTGCTGTCTCTAGAGAGTTGAAAACAGCAGGTCTGGGGCAGGTAGCACGTCCGGTGAACAGGTCAGGGTTCCATAGCTGCAGGCAAAACAGTTGAAACTGGAGCACCAGCACTGCCAGGTGTACTGGGGACAGCAAGGAGTCATCATGCCAGGTAGTCCTGAGGCTCAGGTCCTCCGAGAGAGAGAAAGAAAGAAAGAGAGAAAGAGAGAATTAGAGAGAGCATACTTAAATTCACACAGGACACTGGATAAGACAGGAGAAGTACTCCAGATATAACAGAATGACCCTAGCTCCCCGACACAAACTACTGCAGCATAAATACTGGAGGCTGAGACAGGAGGGGTCAGGAGACACTGTGGCCCCATCCGATGACACCCCCGGACAGGGGGTGTCATCAACCCACTCAAGTGACGCACCCCACCAAACAGGCAGGATATAACCCCACCCACTTTGCCAAAGCACAGAAATCTTCAACCCCCAACTTACCATCCTGAGACAAGGCCGAGTATAGCCCACAAAGATCTCAGACACGGCACAACCCAAGGGGGGGCGCCAACCCAGACAGGAAGATCACGTCAGTGACTCAACCCCCTCAAGTGACGCACCCCTCCTAGGGACGGCATGGAAGAGCACCAGAAAGCAAGTGATTCAGCCCCTGTAATAGGGTTAGAGGCAGAGAATCCCAGTGGAGAGAGGGGAACCGGCCAGGCAGAGACAGCAAGGGCAGTTCGTTGCTCCAGATCCTTTCCGTTCACCTTCACACTCCTGGGCCAGACTACACTCAATCATGTGACCCGCTGAAGAGATGAGTCTTCAGTAAAGACTTAAAGGTTGAGACCGAGTCTGCGTCTCTCACATGGGTAGGCAGACCATTCCATAAAAATGGAGCTCTATAGGAGAAAGCCCTGCCTCCAGCTGTTTGCTTAGAAATTCTAGGGACAATTAGGAGGCCTGCGTCTTGTGACCGTAGCGTACGTGTAGGTATGTACGGCAAGACCAAATCGGAAAGATAGGAAGGAGCAAGCCCATGTAATGCTTTGTAGGTTAGCAGTAAAACCTTGAAATCAGCCCTTGCCTTAACAGGAAGCCAGTGTAGGAGGCTAGCACTGGAGTAATATGATCACATTTTTTGGTTCTAGTCAGGATTCTCGCAGCCGTATTTAGCACTAACTGAAGTTAGCTTTATCCAGGTAGCCGGAAAGTAGAGCATTGCAGTCGTCTAACCTAAAAGTAACAAAAGCATGGATTAATTTTTCTGCATCATTTTTGGACAGAAGGTTTCTGATTTTTGCAATGTTACATAGATGGAAAAAAGCTGTCATTGAAACAGTCTTGATATGTTCTTCAAAAGAGAGATCAGGGTCCAGAGTAACGCCGAGGTCCTTCACAGTTTTATTTGAGACGACTGTACAACCATCAAGATGAATAAACCATTATTCAACCAACCAATTATAAACCATTATTCCACCCGGTTACGTAACCCTGCACCTTAGAGGCTCCTGCCCCATGTACATAAACTTGAAATCACTGGCCACTTTAATAATGGAACACTAGTCACTTTAATAATGTTTGCATATTTTTGCTTTACTCATCTCATATGTATATACTGAATTCCATTCTACTGTATTTTAGTCTATGCCACTCCGACATTGCTCATCCTAATATTTTTTATATATTTCTTAATTACATTGTTTTACTTTTAGGTTATGTGTATTTTGTATATTTGTTGTGAATTGTTACATATTACTGCAATGTTGGAGCTAGAAACACAAGCATTTCACTACACCCGTAACAACATCTGTGAATGTGACAAATATAATTTGATTTGATTTGAGCTTAGTAGGCTCACAATTTGGCAAGCACTGAATGCCTATCTCAAAAGTATATCCATAATTGTTTATTCATGTGTTAAAAATATTTTACTGACGTTTTAAGACATGCTCCGGAACATTGGAAACCACCAAGTATTTTTTCATACCTCCCGCTTTGGGCTGGATGTGTCAACGTGTACAGTAGTTCATACATGCATAATCTATGAGCAGAATTACAGTCTTACATCAATTAGCCAAGAAATCCCTAGTTTGGGTATCAGACTTGAGAGCCCTCTATAGCAGATGTGGTTTGTGCAGGCCCAGTGCACTACTTCTGTGAAGAAAAAAATCCAATATAATATATACAGTACCAGTCAAAAGTTTGGACACACCTACTCATGCAAGGGTTTTTCTTTATTTTAATTTGTTTTCTACATTGTAGAATAGACATCAAAACTATGAAATAACATATATGGAATCATGTAGTAACCAAAAAAGTGTTAAACAAATATATTTGATATTTTAAATTATTCAAAGTAGCCACTCTTGGCATTTTCTCAACCAGCTTCACCTGGAATGCATTTCCAACAGTATTGAAGGAGTTCCCACATATGCTGATTCCGTATGTATTCTTTCATAGTTTTGATATCTTCACTATTATTCTACAATGTAAACGCTTGAATGAGTAGGTGTCGCAGCTTTTGACTGGTATCAATTACTCCTGTCAATTAGGTTAGTATTGTGGAGTAAGTACAATGTTGTTGATTCATCCTCAGTTTTCTCCTATCACAGCCATTAAACTCTGTAACTGTTTTAAAATCACCATTCTCCTAATGGTGAAATCTCTGAGCAATTTCCTTCCTCTTCGGCAACTGAGTTATGAAGGACGCCTGTATCTTTGTAGTGACTGCGTGTATTGATAACCATCCAAAGTGTAATTAATAACTTCACCATGAACAAAGGGATGTTCAATATCTGTTTTTTTAATAGATGCCCTTCTTTGTGAGGTATTGGAAAACCTCCCTGGTCTTTGTGGTTGAATCTGTGTTTGAAATTCCCTGCTCGATTGAGGGATCTTAAAGATAATTGTATGTGTGGGGTACAGAGACAAGGTAGTCATGGTAAACAATGTTTTTGCACACAGAGTGAGTCCATGCAATTTATTACGTGACTTGCTAAGGACATTTTTACTCCTGAATTTATTTAAGCTTGCCGTAAGAAGGGGTTAAATACCTATTGACTCAATACATCAGCTTTTCATTAGGTATTCATTCCTAAATTTAAAGAAAATATATAATTCCACTTTGACGTTGTGGTATTTAGGGCAGGCCAGTGACCCAAAATATTCTCTATTTAATCTAATTCAGATTTAGGCTGTAACACAACAAAATGTGTCAAGGGGTATGAGTACATTCTGCGGGCACTGTATATCACCAAAGAAACTACAGACTGTAGACAAACTGGATATTGAATTGTGTTTGGTGGTCAATGCAACATTTGAAGGAGATGTATTGTCTGCCATCTGTGCCACTGACTTAATCTGGCTTTTAATTCCAGTTTGTCTACAAAATAATTATTGATATGTTGGATTCACATCTCCATCTCAACCAGAAATCGAAGTTAAAGAATAGGACTAAGCCAAATCAAAGCAATCTTTAAATGCACTTTAAAAACAGTTTGATTTGATTTAGTACTATTCTTTAACCTCAATTTTTGGTTCAGAAGGAGATGTGAATCCAATATATCAATTACATATATTTTTTTAGACAAACCGAGTTAAATCTAGACTAAGTCAATGGCACAAAAGATACACCTCCTTCAAATGTTGATTTTTGGTTGTGTTGACAACCAAACACACTTCAACATGGGGTGGAAGGTAGCCTCGTGGTTAGAGAGTTGGGCCAGTAACCACAAGTTTGCTTGATCGGATCCCCGAGCTGACAAGGTAAAAATCCGTCGCTCTGCCGCTGAACAAGGCAGTTAACCAACTGTTCCTAGGCTGTCATTGTAAATAAGAATTTGTGCTTAACTGACTTACCTAGTTAAATAAAAACATAACTCTTACATTACTGTAAATGCCCTATTACTTGTCGAAAAGTTAAAGGTCCAATGCATCTGTTTTTATCTTAACATCAAAATAATTTCTAGGTAACAAATAAGTACCTAAACTGTGATTGTTTTCAATCGAAATTGTCAAAAAGAAACAAAAATAGCTTTTTAGAGAATAATATTTCCTCAAGCTAGAATTTTGTTGTGGAGTGGTCTGAGTGGGGAGAGGAAAACATAAACTAGCTGTTGTTGGCAGAGAGGTTTGGAACTCTCTTTCTTATTGGTCTATTAACTAATTTATGACTTGTTGATGTCACCAGGCAGGTCAAAACTCCATCCCACCAAAATAGGCTGAAATGTCAGTCTTTTCAAACAGCTCTTACACTATAAGGGAATTATCATAATTTTCACAATTTCACAGTATTATTCCAAGTATAAAATATACAGTCAGTTTATTAGGTACACCACCATGTTCACAAAAATGTAACGCTCCTACAGACACTGAGTCACGTGGCCATGGCTTGCGAAATAAAGCAGGCAGACAGGCATTGAGGTATTCACTTACTGTTCAATTGAACATTGGAATGGGCAAAGCGAGTGACCTAAGCGACTTTGAGTATGGTATGATCATCGGGGCCAGGCACGTTTTCCTGACACACGCAATGTCCCTTGATACCAATTGAGAAACCATTCCTCTTGAATATTTCAGGCTGTTCTAGAGGCAAAGGGGGCTCTGACCCGTTACTAGATGGGTGTACCAAATTAACTGTGTGTACCTAATAAAGTGCATAGAAAACAAGGAAAACTCTTTTTTTTTTCCTGCACTGGGCCTTTAACAAATGATACGTTGAAATCTTCTCCAACTAAACCAAAAATAAATGTTAAAGAAAAGGATTAAGCCAGTGGCTCAAATGAAACTATCCAAGCATTAGGTATCATTTAAATGTTTGTATTTGGTTGTGTTGTCAATGAAACATAATTCAATATGACTTTTGTAATACAGTAAATAGCCTAAAGTTAAGGCTATAATACTAGCTAATGTAACCGTATTTATTCAACCTTAAAAGGAGTGACACATCCATGGCCACGTTTTGAGGTTACTAGAACTATAAATGTATGATTATGTAATCATAGAAAGCGTGCATGTTCAATATAGCATGCAAAGGTCACAGGTCTGTGGAGATTTTCACAATTGCTCTAGTAATCTGTACATTGATCACTTGCACTTTGTATTTTCATGTACTCTCAACTGCCTTCCAGGTCATTTGGTTGTGTTATTAGATGAAGCACAGTGATAACACATTTAGATGTCAACTAAACAAAAATTCTGACGTTGTTTTTCCATTAGAATTTGGTTGTGCTTTTAGAAGGTTGAAAGCATAGTGATAAAACATAGGGAATTCAACAAACCTCCGGCTGTCTTTCTGCCTGTGAATAAAGGTTTCTCTCATTGATCAATGTCTCAATCAAATGTTACCCAAATGGTGTGCCCAGTGGGATGTGTTACTCACTTAGAAACATCCCTGTTTCTTAACCATAAAATAAAAAATGTACATGTCGTTTAAAGAAGCAAAATCCCCCCCCCCCCCCCCCCCCCCCCGCCCCCGCTTGCCTGAATCCCCTTGCCTAATCAACCACCCTCATAGTATTTAATAAACGGTATCCATCTTCACTCCTTTGTACTTCTGCCTAACAAACAGTCGTACTGCAGGTTGTGCTGATCCTTTGACCCACTCCCCCGTCCCCCCCATTGAGTCACCCTTCATGCTTCCTGCACAGTGGCGGTCCAGCTCAACCTTGGTCCCCGTCTGTAGGAGGGGCAGCACAACCTTGCCCTACGGCTGAGAGCTGACCCCGCCAGCAGGCTCAGCACAATTACCACACACGTCAAAACCCTTCTACCAAACTCCATCAACTACTACCCCTTCCGACATGTTTGTCAGATGGCGAGAAGAAGAACTCATGAAAAAGTTAAGACCAGACAGAGGCAGCATAAAACGTGTCTTTATTCTGAATCATTTCACGCGACGACAGGAATTTACAAGACACAGGCCAGGCACGACTAATCATTGATCATCAACTCCAATTCTCACTCTTACAAGGCAATCAATGCATAGTAGCACTGTATGTGAAAAGAGAGAGAGAGAGGGTGTTGAAATTCCCCAGTGTGGTGGATGCCTGGGAACTGTTTTACATTGTTGTCGCTCAAACCTTTGATCGGCTTGAGTGAGGGAGAACTCGGGGGAGAATAGAGGAGCGCAGAGCAGGTTCATTCTCCTGGGCCCACAGAATGACAACATCCAGGGGGCAGAGAGAAAGAGAGATAGAGGTGTGGATAGAGAAAGAAGGCAAGAGAGAGAGAAAGATGAGAGAGAAAGCGAGAAAGAGAGATAGAGGCGTGGATAGAGAAAGAAGGCGAGAGAGAGAGAAAGATGAGAGAGAAAGCGAGAAAGAGAGAGTAAGAAGCAGGAAGAGAAAGAAAGATGGAGAGACCACATGCAGCCAAGTTTGGCACACCAGCGGCGGATAAATCTCATGCATCTTTAATGACCTGCTTTACAAGGAGAACACGCATGGAGGGGGTGTGGGACTCAATTAGGCTGGGGGAGAATATGGAGAATGTCACATCCCTGATCCTGTCTGTGGAAATGAACAGAGCAAAACATACTGTCATGCTTCGCTGTCGTCTGTTCTTCAGGACGTTGCTATTTCAGGGTTGACCAAAGTGACTGGTGCAGTGTTAACATAACTGGTGGTACTGCATGGTACCGTGTGTGCTTGATTGAGCAAATGGACAAATGCAAGGGGCAAATGTGAATTCATTAGTCAATTCGACGTCTATTCCACATTGGTTCAACGTCATTTCCTTGAAATGATGTGAAATCCACGTTGATTCAACCAGCATACGCCCAGTGGGTTAGGTGCATAATTATCTGAGCATAGAACAACAAAATGAAATAAATAAACAACAACGGTCACAGCTGGACTATCCGTTACTGTATTGTTAAAAATTGGACTCACATGGTCTACATACATGTACACGCAAGTCACCCTTCACTTTAAGAGAAACATCTACAGAGAGTCATGGTGGGCATGAAGACAATTGTGCTATTCATCTTAATACACACACAGCGTTCTGATTAGTTATCTGAATCTAATATATTCTCGCTCCTCTCGGACTGAATCATATTTTCATTTCCCCCCTGTAAAAAAAATTGCTTTTGTTGTAATCCGATAAACAGTTTTATGATTAAAAACTCAGTGGGAAGCATACTTAGTGTAATTTAATAACTCTACGCTTTATTTGACAGCCCTGGGTTTTGGCACTAAAAGTAACTTAATGAGAGGGAAAAAGATGTGTCATATGAAATGTTTCTGTAAAACCCATCATGTGTTTACCTTCTCTGAGACTCTCAAGAGTGATGCCACAATAAAGCGACACAGACCCCAGTGGAAGGCTGGCTTCAAAATGTATGTGACTTTTTGCTGAAGATTACAATTAAGACCCCCGCTGATTAATTATAAAGGTAAGTGAATTCTGTTTCAGGCATTAAAGGTGAAGATAAGATCATATGGATGTCTGAATTTTAAAAAAAATGAAATTGTAAGCACGGGTTAGATAGAGCCGAACAGTGTTATATTATAAAAATAAAGAGATGGCCGCCAGTTAAGATGGTATAGCTCTGAGTCTGAAGGCTCAACAGGATTACTCAGACTCAGAGTCTGTCCCGAATGCCTCCCTATTGCCTATATAGTGCACTATTTTTGACCAGGACCCATAGGACCTATAGGGCTCTAGTCAAAAGTAGTATGTTATATAGGGAATAGGGAGCCATTTGGGACTCCCTCTGAGTTTGAATAATCCTGGTTAGATCTGCTTAGCACAGTCACAATTGCTATATGCCCCCTGCAGAATGGCGATAAGGGAATGTTGAAGTTGCGCCTCTGCAATAGTCATCACTGATGTGCCGCTGATAATCTCCAGCACCTCAAAATGCTAAAAATAAATCCGGCAGAGATTAAAGTGCAGAGCCAGGGGGGGGGACACAATAGTGATTTGAAAGGACGTTAATACACGTTTTGGCTACTTCTTGTCATATTCCACTGGGTATACAGTACCCTATTAACAACATGATGGATAAATGTACTACAAATAGCTGAAGGGATTGTACATCTTTAGGCAGGTGATTTAGCTGCATGATAAGAAACACAGGCAACAATGAGGCCAGTGACAGTGACTTTGACATTCCTCAGCAGCTGAGAGAAGCATTCACTTGACAGGTGTCTGTATTATCAGCCTGATCTCGCACACTGACATTGTCATTTAGCGAGGGACTGCCGCCTTCAGGGCACTCAATGTTTTTCAATCTATCATCACAGAAGAACAGAAGCTAAGCAGGACAATTATCTGCAGAAAAAAGTCTGCATCACATGCTACATGATGTAGTTAGTTGTTCTTTCTTTGCCACAATATGGATATGAGAGATCAAACAGTTAACCTTAAAACATTTATGCCATTGGGCATGGATAAGGACAGAGAATCATGTTTTATATGAGTTTTTGTCTGCTGTAGACTGAGGTGTCAACCCCTAGCAAACAGGGGATGTCCTAAGGACATTAGGCAACATTACGTCACATTAAATGCCCCGCTTTTTCCGAGGTGAAAGACAATGTCCAGAGCTTACATATGATGTTGCACAACAATGTAAGCCAATCATTGCTTTAGTCAAAGTATGATATATTTTCTGCTTGAAGTGACAAATCCGAACTGCCCACTTTGTGAAAATCCGTATGAATGTGGTGTCTTTTCCTAGCTAGCATTCACTTGTTTTTGCAGAGACATCTGATAACCTAATGTGGTGCGTGATGGGATGAACATGAATTTCTCCAGTCCTTCAATGTTTTTTTATTGTTTAGTTTTTTTTGTTGAATTTTACCCCTTTTTCTCCCCAATTTCGTGGTATCCAATTGTTGTAGTAGCTACTATCTTGTCTCATCGCTACAACTCCCGGGAGAGACAAGGTTGAAAGTCATGCGTCCTCCGATACACAACCCAACCAAGCCGCTCTGCTTCTTAACACAGCGCGCATCCAACCCGTGCACCTGACAACCTTGGTTAGCTCGCACTGCGCCCGGCCCGCCACAGGAGTTGCTGGTGCGCGATGAGACAAGGACATCCCTACTGGTAGGACATCAAGTGATGATCCCAAGGGAACCTTTGTGTAGTTCCCTGTAAGTTACCAGGACATCATTGCAGATCTGGAAAAACAATCCACCTGGCACTATTGTCACTAAGAATGATGGATAAAGGGCGGGATAGATTGTTAGACTGGTAGACTATACTGACCTGTAGTATGGTAAAAGTTAGCACACAGAAAAGCGTAGCGTGTAAGGGAAGTACCAAAACACCTTGATATAGTGGAGGCACATGCAAGCAGATGAGTAAATTTGCCAAGGATGGAAGAAATGATATTGTAAAAACTGCAAAAGAGCGAATGTTAAAGAGGATAAAAAAACGCAATGCCCTTCCCTGTGTCCAATAAAAGACCACACAACCCTCCCCAAAGCAAACAAATAAGTTTGACAACCCTCCCCTATTTTTGACCTAACCTCCCCCCAGTTAATTGTGAACTGTCCCTAAATATAATTGTTTGTTTTGGGTGTATTTTTTAAGAGAGCTGAGATTTACTTTGAAGTGCAAAGTGTAGGAGTACAGGTGAAATTTGTTATTGATACAGACATGGTGTCATAGCAGGAAGATCGGAATGCCGTGAACCAAGAGGTTGTGAGTTCAAATCCCAGGAGCCTCATTCATAACCTTTGCATACATTTTACACTAAATGTCTGTGTGGGCAGTTTCTGAAAAGAGATTTATGAACTTGGTGCACGCCATGCATGTTTCCCGTTATAAATCAGACCTGTCCTGAGAACAAGCATTAAAACTCTGCCTGAAAAATGCCCATCATTCACCTTTTATGGTGACAATAACGCCCTTATTTGCTGTATACTTTTTAAGTATTGGAATTAGGCCAAGGCCTTTTCTAAAAGAAACAAAAATTGTGAACTCGATCAAATGTCTCTGGAGGCGTTGTCAGAATGTTTTAAACTTTTACAGTGACATTTGCTGTATCTGACAGTTTCTGAAAGAACCCATGGTTAATGTGCACTCTCATTTTAGAGTCAACCCTTTAGTGGTGTGCGCCACCAGGAAGCAATGATGATGACGGTACATGACAGCTATTCGACAAGACCATAAGGCTCTTTGACTTTTAAATGTTGTATAGACCTGCTTATCTTTTTTTTCTGTAGAAGCACATGGATGTGCGTGAAACGGATGAGCAAAAACATTTGGGGATTTTGTCATATATGCGAAAACTTTGTGGATTTTGTTTAATGTTTGTAGATAGTAGCCTAGTAAATTATGTATCGTGCAATATTGGCATTCTACAATTGTGACAGACCCTGTGGAAAAAAAGTAAACCTTGATTTTGGAAGTAGAAATTGTCTTGCAGAATTTGTTACAGGAAATAATCACGGCAACCTGCTCCGGTTAGCATTGGGATAAATGTGCCAGGTTATGTAATGGGAACAGCTAACACGTAATGTTTGATCACGTGCAACTAAGTTGACCATTTTAATTGGTGGATACACCTTTGGAGATGCGAATATGGCCCCAGCATGTTAAAAGCACTGTTTCTGATGTCCCTAAAATGGCAAACACATAAAGTGTTGTGAATGGATCAGTGGTTCACCAGTCACCAGCCTTGTTGGGCCTGGCAACAGTAACTTGGGGTGATGTGTAATGAAACTAGTTTGCAGGGGATCCTTTCTACAGGTGGACATGCAGTACAATATGACAAGTCTGATTACTTCCAGCTCATCTTCAAAACTCCGCACACACACATAGCACATAGGCTTCTGGTCACAAATGTTCTACTGGCTTTATCATTTGTTGCCATCTTTTTTTTAAATTGAGAGCAAGCGTGCTAAAATGACTTATATATCTCACTCCACAGGAGGCCTGCAAAAAAAGGCTTCAAATATTCAACAGGTATCCCCTGGCACGCAGTATTATCTGTCAGGGGGTTATGGAAACAAAGATGCTTTGCAGCAGAGATATTACACTTGGGGACAGGCTCTCATCAGCTAGCTCTTAGCTCATATACAGGCTCTGTAGACGTCTAGCAAAACAAAAGCCACGTTCCTGTGCTCTCAAGTGTCCTGCACCACATGGGAAATGAATTGAACGTGGCCATTTCTCTGGGATCTGGTTGCAATGGGCGAGCTAGTGTTTCACAATGTCCAATCAGATTTAGCAACACAATACGTTTTTATCTCTGCGTGACATTCAGTGTTTTGCTGTGGGGTTCACTGGGAGTTAAACTTAATCCAGGATGTTTTCAGTGACAAAGTATTGGTAAAATGAGGCCCACGGACTGCATGTACTGTGTAATGGTACAGTAAAATTGAATAGCTTACCATGCAAACAGATGAAATCCCATAGCGTACATTATGAGAATGAGCTTTCCTCTGTAATGCCCCTTGTCTTCCTTTATAGCAGCCTTTACTGTAGATCTACCACACCTGTAACCACGTTTCAGTAATGAGTGAATTCCAGTCCTGGCACTGTGTCCACCTCTCCATTAGAACTATATCGATCTGGTAAAAACTTCAACATAACTCCTGACAAACAAAGAAGGTTAGAATTCAAATCTCATTCAGAGCATGGGGAGCCTTCCACAAATCAAATCATGCCAAGCAGTCAGTTGTGATGAGAGGAGAATATTCATGCTAAAATGGCATGATCTACTACCAGAGGAGTCTATACATTTGGGTGATTTTAAGTGGAAGTTCACCCACATCAATCTGAAAGATGAAGTGAACCTATCCCCATTACTCTCTCTCTCTCTCTCTCTGAGTTTATCCTTTAGGAGTCGATGGTTGTGTCCCAAGGTTCTGGTCAAAAGTAGTGCGCTATGTAGTGCATCAGATGCCATTTGGGATACAACCAATGTCTAACACCCTGTTCATTGGATTCAAGGAAGAATCTGTCGACTAGCAACATGTTTCACTCCACTACATAAATAAACACGGAAAGCCTCACACTGTTGCGTGTCCGCTCCATTCATTATTCAAATTTCTACAACGGGTTAGCCAGAACAAGCATTGTGATTGGTTGAGACGCGTTCTAAGCCATATTCAAAAACATGTTTAGCACGGGCAAGCCTTTGAACCAAAAATGGGCATCTTGTTATCTGTTCCAAATGAGAAATCCCTGAGCATCCACTATCCCATCAGCCCAGCCAGCCAATTCATTAACTTGATCTCCACTGTAAAAAGCATCCAGACATTATTTCCCCTTGCTTCTAGCCTAACATTTTGTTAGCAAAAACGGGGGTTTGTACAAAAGTTTCTGTCTGTCTCTCGAGCCTTTGCAACGTACAGGTATATTGAATATTTCTGGAATTCAATCTCCACTGTCCTATTGACAATTAACAGGACAAGACAGACATCTTTTCTCAGCCAGTCGAAATCATGAATCAGCATCATTTTTATGGATATATAGAAATAAATGTTACTAGAGAAACTGGTCAAACAACATGAAATGCAGCTAGTCTGCTGTCTTATCAGCTTCAGTTTGAAGTGATTAAGTTATCTGTGTAGTTGGCTAGCTCCTCTGAACAGTGTCCTGACGAGAGAGGACATTTTCTATGCCAGGCGAAATCGCTCCTCATTAGCTCATTGTTATGGATGTATCCAAAACATTATTAAACAAACACAAATGCAGCTACTTTGATGTTATTCTAGGTGGACTGTTTGACCTGACTGGGTTAGTTGTAGTTGGTTAGCTAGCAAGAAAGAGATAAGAGCGTTCCCAGCCAGCATGGCAACGGAGCATTTAGAACCAACGACTGGGGTAACGTCCATAGATATAGAACAAAAAGAGTTCACGACTGGGTCGCGTCTCTGGCAACCTAACCTATAGAACGAATGGCCAGCCGGCTTGGCTAGCAACCCTAGATGTGTCGGGACTAGGCCTATATTTTTATTGAGGGATGAAATAGTAACCTATGAATACACTTATCAAAATTAAGTTACGTATTTAATTGGTGACCCATTGTAGAAAAGCAATTGTACACTCGAGGTTGTGTAAAACAACTTTTTTTTAGCACGGCTATGCTGATCTACGGAGCCCTCGTGCCCTCTTGTGTAGAGAAGCCACAAATCAATGACTTCAGTGTGTGAGAGGGCTGTAGAGGGAGAGAGAGCGTATTATAATAATTAATATGGTATATATATATATAGAGAGAGTATATATATATATATATATATATATATATATATATATATACAGGTTTTTAGAAATATTTGCAAATGGATTAATAATTCAAAACAGAAATAGTTTATTTACATAAGTATTCAGACCCTTTGATATGAGACTCGAAATTGAGCTCAGGTGCATACTGTTTCCTTTGATCATCCTTGACATGTTTCTACAACTGGATTGGAGTCCACCTGTGGTAAATTCAATTGATTGGACATGGTTTGGAAAGGCTGTCTATATAAGGTCCCGCAGCTGACAGTGCATGTCAGAGGAAAAAACAACCCATGTGGTTGAAGGAATTGTCCGTAGAGCTCCGAGACAGGATTGTGTCGAGGCAAAGATCTAGGGAAGGGTACCAAAACATTTCTGCAGCATTGAAGAGAACACAGTGGCCTCCATCATTCTTAAATGGAAGAAGATTGGAACCAACAAGACTTTTCCTAGATCTGGCCGCCCGGCCAAACTGCGCAATTGGGGGAGAAGTGCCTTAGTCAGTGACGTGACCAAGTTCCTGATGGTCCCTCTGACAGAGCTCCAGAGTTCCTCTGTGGAGATGGTTGAACCTTCCAGGCGACCAGACGGAAGCCACTCCTCAGTAAAAGGCACATGACAGCCCTCTTGGAGTTTGCCAAAAGACACCTAAAGGACTCTCAGACCATGAGAAACAAGATTCTCAGGTATGATGAAACCAAGATTGGACTCTTTGGCCTGAATGCCAAGCGTCACGTCTGGAGGAAACCTGGCACCATCGCTACGGTGAAGCATGGTGGTGGCATCACCATGGTGTGGTATTTTTATCAGTGGCAGGGACTGGGAGGCTAGTCAGGATCGAGGGAAAGATGAACGGAACAAAGTACAGAGAGATCCTTGATGAAAACCTGCTCCAGAGCGCTCAGGACAACGACCCTAAGCACACAGCCAAGACAACGCAGGAGTTGCTTTAGGACAAGTCCCAAGTCTTGAGTGGCCCAGCCAGAGTCCATACTTGAACTGAATACTTATGTAAATGTGACATTTCAGTTTTGTTGAAACATCTGCTTTTGCTTTGTCATTAAAAACATTTGTATCCATTTTAGAATAAGGCTGTAACGTAACAAAAAATGAAAAGTCAAGGGGTCTGAATACTTCCCGAATGCACTGTACATGGTACTTTTTATATGCAGCATTCACATGACAAAGATATTATATGTATATACAGTATATACACACACATACTGTACATATACCAACATACATTTACTCTGGTATACATTATATGTAGTGTTTCAAAAATACAATTTTGGATCATGAGGTCCTTAATCCTACCCCTCAGCTACTCTCAGCCCACCCATCACCGTAGACCACCCTCATTTGGTTTCCGTGTACAATATATGGAAACAATAAATTAGTTTTGCATTCTGAAGTTATTACCCAATAGGACTGGTTGTTTGTTATTTTCTGATGTTTTGACCCAGTCATTAATTCCAATCATTCTATTCTTTCGACGTTGCTATGCTAAACAAATCATTGGCATGTGGCTAGCTAGCAGAGACTCAAAGATGATGAGAGACAATAACTTCGATAAAAAACGATTTACTAGAATTAACATCCAATAATAGCCTTACATAGGCAGCAACTATTATGGTTGACGAATCCGAGTTAACGAAACTAGTTGGTGATGTTATTAGTGATTAGTTCCCTTGATGGCCCGCGAGTGGAACTGTCCATCGTCCTGGTGCTGGTTTGCGACAGCCAGCACTTGCTTCTTCTTTCGATGAGAATAGGCACGACCCACTCACATTGTTGCCAGTTTAAATGGCACTCCAGTGCTTTCTGTTCTCAATGTTAGGGGCTGCCAATAACTCTTGAGTGAGATCTCACACCGATTGCCACTCACAGCCATTATTTCTCTTGTCTCCAGGCCCGCATTGGATAGCTTTTGCATTCTGAAGTTGCAACCGAAGCGGGTTGGTCATTTTCTCATCTTTTGACAGTCTTTAATTCTAATAATTGTATTAATACGACCGTTGCTATGCTAAACAAATCCTTGGCATGTAGCTTAGATTCAATAACGATGAGAGACAAGAATTTAAATAAACCACTGAGCTAGTTAATTGTTTGCGGTTGTTTCCATGGTGAATTATTCGTTTCGCATTAATTCTTGGTCTAGCTAGTCTACCGGCAGACAGATAGGTTTATACAATCCCCCATGGTTGCAAACCAAAGAGTAGCATGGAAAAATAATGTGTGAACACTTTTTTCCCGAGGGAGATTAAAGTTCATGAATTTCCTGCCTGGGCTGCGGGGACAGTGGAATTATGAGATTAACATAAATTTTATAAACTGAAGTATATGACTTGATTTAGCACTCTAAATGATTCATTTTGTAACATTTATGTGATCAGTTTAATCTAATGGAGCTTTTCAGACACATGCTTTTCTTTTGAATTATGACAAACATTTTTGTCTCTCCTCATAATACTTAAACTGACGTCCATGGTCTTCACTTCCTTTCTGATGTATTTGATGTATATGTGTTTTTTATATACGTTCAGTAGTATTGCAAGATTTTACACCAGATGGAGATTTTCAGACACATGCTTTTCTTCACACAAGGCGATCTGGAACCCACTTTCTGAGCCCAGATGATAAACCAAAGTAAAGCTATAGCTCAACTTTACTGCGTTTCCAGCATATCTGAAGAATCTCCCAATCAGACAGAAGCGGCCCCTCACATCAAAGCAAAAGCATTAAAGTGTAATAGAGAGCAAATGTCAACACTTTCTTTCTCTATTGGCTTTCCATCTCATTGCCCTCCTCCGCTAGATTTTGCTGAGTCTTCAAAGCTTGATTAATCCACACATGACAGCGCTTCTCCTCTCCTCAGCTCAGTTTTGACTTGCTCTGCAATCTCTCCCTCATTTTTTATAATTAAATTCAATGTTCTTTCACAAATGCCTTGAGATAAAGGCATGACTCTCTACCGGAAAGTCAATGATGAGAACAAAGCCGGGTTAGGAGAAGAGAAAGAGTGTAGTTGAAATGCATTGGGAACAGAAATCTCTCCCACTTAATCCCATATACAAATCCCACAGTGTTTTACTCCATCCCTTTCTATTCCGCTATACATTGCTGATCCTACTTGATTTCCCTGTACTGGAAGGAGCAGATGACATATGCAAGGTTTAGTTAATTTGAGTCTTGGAGAGGCAGGAGAGGCAAAAGGTCTAATCAATCAAATCAAGCTTGTGTGTTGCACACTTGTTTATTATGTTTCTTGCTTTTGCTATGGCAATGAGAACAATTATAATAGCTTACAGTAGGATAAGGTCACCTCAAATCATTGGCACCCTTGATAAAGATGTGCAAAAATTGGTAAAATCATATTATTTTATTGTAATACATTTTCTCAGAGAAATAGTTTTTGTTAACAAGTGATACATTTTTTTTATATAAAAACGATTTTTGTAAAAAATATTGGCACCCCTGTTTTCAATACTTTGTGCACCTTCCCCATTACAAGGATAACAACACTGAACCTTTTTTATGACGTTTTATGAGATTGGAGAACATGTTGGGAGGGATCTTAGACCCTTCCTCCATACAGAATCTTTCCAGATCCTTGATATTCTTTGGTCTGCACTTAAGGACTGCCCTCTTTAATTCAAACCACAGGTTTCCAATGGGGTTCAAGTCTGGAGACTGAGATGGCCATTGCAAATTGTTGATTTTGTGGTCAATTAAAAATGTCTTTGTGGATTTTGATGTGTGCTTGGGGTCAGTGTCTTGCTGGAACATCCACCTGCGGCCATGATCCAGATAATTGGTAGAGTTCATGATGCTGTTGACCTTAACAAAGGCCCCAGGACCAGTGGAAGCAAAACAACCCCATAACATAAAATATCCACTATCATATTTTAGAGTAGGTATGAGGTTATTTTCTGCATATGCATCCTTCTTTTGAAGCAAAACCCACCGCTGGTTTGCGTTGCAAAAGACCACATTTTCATCTCATCTGACCATAGCACCAGGTTCCAAAGTGCCAATGCTGTTTAGAAAACGCCAGGTGTTTACGTTTGTTGTTTGCGCTCAATCAAGGCTATATTCTGGCAACTCTGTCACAGAGCCTATTGGCATGGAGGTGGCTCTAAATGTAGATTTGGAGACATGGTGACACCAACATACAACCAAGTTCTGTAATTCTCCAACTGTGGCCCCTTGGTTTTTCTTTGCCTTCTGAACCATCACCCTCAATGTGCCTGGGAACAAGATACACGTGTGTCCTTTACCAACAAGTTACTACTGTTCTATTGGTTTTAATCAAAATGATTGCCCTAATAGTGTTAAGTATTTTTTTTGTGCTATTTTTCTGTACCCATTGCCTGATTTTATGAAGGTCAACAAGCATTTGTTTCTTTTCATTTGTGAGTTCTTTGCCTTTCCCTATGGTGATGGATGATAAATGGATTTTGCAGTTCCCTCAGTGTGTTACCTTATTTGTATACCCTAGTGAAACAGAAAACCATGGAAGGCCACAATACAGTTCCTTAAGCTGAGATACATTTTAAAAAGTAGAATGTTAATGCAGATTTGATAATGTTTGATTTTATTTATAAGAATCTTTAGGGGTGGCAATCATTTTTGACAGCTATGTTTCCTAGATACAAAAAAAATCATTCTTAAACTAAATATTTTTCTCTGAGCAATTGTATTATTATCAAATAATGTATTTTTCAACAAGTTTTGAGCATACAATATAGCTCCGTATTTGTATTATTTGTTGTACACAGTCTTTTTCAAGGTCGACAATAATTCCGGAGGTGTCTGTCTGTGCATAGGTTGAGTAATTATTTTACATCTGTGACTCATGAAGGTCACTTAGCACTTTGGCAGGAAATTGAGGGAGGGTGTGATGCTTGTTGTTAGTAAAGAGACAACGGCACAGTGTAGTAATGTGCAATTATACGATGTTCATTCTCCCTAGACAGTCTCAAAGTCAAAAAGCGAGTGTGAAAACAAACGTGTGAATTTTTTTTTTTTTGGAGCTTGAATCGTGTCAACGGGGGTGTTGTTGAACGCAATTCTGAAAATATATTATGAGCAATATCTATCTTTAAGATAGACTGGATAGGGAATATCTCTTGCCTCATTCCATCACGGTGTACAGATACACTTGGTCTACACTTTCCTCTGGGTCATCATGGGAGTTATAACATTTTCTAATTACATCTCTTGGAAAGAGTACAGAGCAATTTCCATATGAGGCATGCAGCTATCTTCATTTATAATGAGATGGTTCACTCTTTTTTTCATTATTTTCCTTGAATCCCTATTCAAAATATGGGCACGTGGCCAAACCCCATACAGTACATTCTATTAATGCAAAATTGTTCTTGTTCTTGCAATTGTCTTTCATGGCAGGACAAAATAAGTTAAACATTCTCACCAGCAGGAAGCCCACAGCAAACCAAAAAGTCAGACATTATAAACCATAATCAGTAACTTCATTATGCCATTCTTAGTGCAAATTTAGACAAAATAAAAAGACCTAGCTAGCTAAGATAAAGTCAAACAGTTCCTTTAAAAATTGTAATTCATTTTCTCAAATTGTGATTGTCCATTTCCACAGGTTTATAATGCATATTACCTCTATGTCAGTGTTATACCACACGGTCCAATTCATCCCAAACCATCACAATTGGGTTGAGGTCGGGTGATTATGGAGGCCAGGTCATCTGATGCAGCGCTCATCACTCTACTTCTTGGTCAAATAGCCTTTTAGATTATTATAACTATAATCTAAAACTTCTGATATCATATTAATTATCAGGAAAACATTGGGCGTGTCGAATTTCACTCTATAATAAAGTCTGATAGCTCATTCATTGCTCTCTGAGTTCATTAGACTCTGGGATCCTTTTTCTCAGTCTCTCCATAACTCATCTCTGTATGAGAGACAGAGGCTGTCATGGTGGTGAAGGTGGGGGAGGCGAAAGCAGATCATCTGTCTGTCATAGTCTTCAGCTGATGGATAGGTCATCCCTCATAAGTGCGCGTTCCAAATAGCACCCAATTCCCTATACAGTGCACTACTTTTGACTAGTGCACTATAAAGGGAATAGGGTGCCATTTGGGACGAAAGTATAGTCTGCAGCTGATGGATAGGTCATCTATGTCAGACTGAGCAGATGGATGAAGTCATCGGAGGGCACAGATCTGTGTGTGATGAGCATACAGTAGATTAGGAGAAGGAGAAAAGGGCAGGCGGAGAGGCTGGAACTTTTGTTATTATTCTTCTCTCAAGACAGATGAGGTGGAGCTGTAGAGGTGCACCCAGCTGACAACAAACGTTCCCACAACTTTAAAGGATGTTCCCTTAACCTGGGGTGTTGACTTAGTTACATAAAGTTAAATAGTTCAATAAAGGTTCAATAAAAATGTAAAACTGCAGTGGGCTAAATCAGGTTCACAAAGACTGTTTCTTGGTAGTCAAACAAATCTACTTTGAAACTAAAGTATACACCTCACACACATGATTATGGTCTTAAAAAATGTCAGATATAGTGTTGAAATGTATTCCATTTTTAGTTTGCATCCCAATGTTACACTATATAGACTTCACAGAAGACTGAAATATAACAAAACCGTTTGACATAAAAACACCAGGTTTTCGGCTGTTTTTTTTTGAAACACTGTTTATAATTTATGAAACTAAGAAAAATATTAATACTGTAATATTGCACCCATGAGGCCACTAGGTCATTTGACTGCAGGAAAGGACTACGAGTCTCATTAGGTCATTAACTAACGGTTTCATAGGAATGCTCCTGTGATGTGCAAGGAAAGTTTCCAAGAGACCATTCCCTTAAAGTCAAATAGAACTTAACCAGAACTTTGTTACCATGTTCTCCGAACTTGATATTAATGTACTAGACACGTTTCATGGGAACGTTGCAAGAACATTCATGTATCCAGTTTTCTGTGGGTTACGAGAATATTCCATCAACGTCCCAACTAACTTTAACAGAAGGTGGTTGCTATGTTCTCAGAACATAAGATATTAATTTTTTAGACACTTTTCACTTTATCTGTGTCCGAAAAAAGTTTAATTATACATCACGTCTTCTTACCGAGCCATACAAGGCCCTGATTGGTGACCCACTGATCCTTTCATAGCTCTTTGTCTGTTGGCAAGGTTAGGGATACTTAAACACATTGTGTTTAACATAGTGTTTTAAACGTACATACAGCGCATTTGGAAAGTATTCCCCTTGACTTTTTCCAAATTTAGTTTTCGTTACAGCCTTGTTCTAAAATGTATTAAATACATTTTTTTAAAATAGAGCTCTGAGACAGGATTTTGTCAAGGCACAGATATGGGGAAGAGTACCACACATTTCTGCAACATTGAAGGTCCCCAAGAACACAGTGGCATCCATAATTCTTAAATGGAAGAAGTTTGAAACCACCAAGACTCTTCCTAGAGCTGGCCGTCCGGTCAAACTGAGCAATTGGGGGAGAAGGGCCTTGGTCAGGGAGGTGACAAAGCACCCGTCACTCTGATAGAGCTCCTGAGTTTATCTGTGGAGATTGCGAGAACCTTCCAGAAGAACAACCATTTCTGCAGCACTCCACCAATCAGGCCTTTATGGTATAGTGGCCAGACGGAAGCTACTCCTCAGTAAAAGGCACGTGACGTCTCACTTGGAGTCACTACAGTGAAGCATGGTGGTGGTAACATAATGCTGTGGGGATGTTTTTCAGAGGCAGCGACTAGGAGGCTAGTTAGGATCGAGGGAAACATGAATGGAGCAAAGTACAGAGAGATTCTTGATGAAAACCTGCTCATGGCCTCAGACTCGGGCGAAGGTTCACCTTTCAACAGAACAACAACCCTAAGCAAAATATGGAAAAAGTCTAGGGGTCTGAATACTTTCCAAATGCACTGTATTCACCGAATCCAATGGTTGTGAAGATGGGGAGAGGTCTGTCCGTAATAAAGCGATGCTCTGCTTTTTTGACACCACACTCCACAAAGCAAGTCCTGCAGATTGTAATTTTTATCTTAATTATTGTCCAGTCATATGGTCAAATGCTGCAAAGAAAGACTTCGTTAAGCTGCAGCTGGCTCAGTTCAGAGCGGCACATCTTCATTGTAATCAGAGGGCTAATATTAATACTATGCATGCCAGTCTCTCTTGGCTAAGAGTTGAGAAAAGGCTGACTCACTTTTAAAAATAAGAAATTCCAAATTGTTTGCATAGTCAACTTACACACAACACTGACACACACACTTACCCCACCAGACATGCCACCAGGGGTCTTTTCACAGTCCCCAGGTCCAGAATAAATTCAAGGTACAGTATTATACAGAGCCGTGAGTGCATGGAACCCCCTTCCATCACGCAAGTGAACGGCAAGCCTGGTTTAAAAAAAACGACTAATAAAGCAACGCCTCATGGAATAACGCCTCCCCCCATGTGACCTACTTGTTGTATGTATACTGACATGTATGTGTAACTGATAGATACACACCCACACACTACATGTTAATGTTTTAAAATGTATGTCAATTGTAAAGTATTTTGTCTGTAATGTCTTTTTCGTTATGTGTCGGCTCCAGCAATCAAACTCTACCTTGTAGGCCTACCCAGTATGCAAGGCTTGGCTTGACAGCAGCACACCACCCTGTATACCACTGCTGGCTTGTTTCTGAAGCTAAGCAGGGTTGGTCCTGGTCAGTCCCTGGATGGGAGACCAGATGCTGCTGGAAGTGGTGTTGGAGGGCCAGTAGGAGGCACTCTTTCCTCTGGTCTAAATAATATCCCAATGCCCCAGGCCAGTGATTGGGGACACTGCCCTGTGTAGGGTGCAGTCTTTCGGAAGGGACGTTAAACGGGTGTCCTGACTCTCTGCAGTCATTAAAGAGCCCATGGCACTTATCGTAAGAGTAGGGGTGTTAACCCCGTTGTCCTGGCTAAATTCCCAATCTGGCCCTGAAACCATCACGGTCACCTAATAATCCCCAGTTTACAATTGGCTCATTCATCCCCCTCCTCTCCCCTGTAACTATTCCCCAGGTCGTTGCTGCAAATGAGAATGGGTTCTCAGATAACGGATAAATAAACAATCTCTGCAGTATTTAAACAACAAAATGAACATGACGCTATGAAACCTAGTGCAGACACAGGCAACTACACATAGACAATCACCCACAATGACAAAACGGGCTACCTAAATATGCTTCCCAATCAGAGACAACGACTAACACCTGCCTCTGATTCAGAACCATATCTGGCCAAACACAGAAACAGACAAACTAGACATCCAACATAGAATGCCCACTCAGATCACACCCTGACCAAACAAAACATAGAAACATACAAAGCAAACTATGGTCAGGGTGTGACACAAATGTTCCCACTCTGGATTTGGCACGTGGACTCTAGCCAACAGCTTGCAGAAATAGTGCAGGTGTAGCCTACTACATGATGAGATTATTATGGAAGAGATCATTTTCATCTGTCAAATGTCAGCCAAGCATCGATCATAATGTCACCAGAATAAGACCCTCCATATTTATTGAAAGGAGCATCAACCTCATCACTGTGCACTTTTACCACCCTGTGAAGTTCATCGTCATTTATTTCATCTGTAGTCTAATAAACTGCATGCTTTCCCATGGTGTATCGACATGTTTTATCCAACATATATTTTACTCTCATAAAAAGGTGGGACGGAAACCTGGTTAATGTCAAGCTATTTTGAGGATGCTGGAATTATATTTTGGACGAATGTGCACATGCCTACAGGGGAATTTTGAAGTAGTCTACATAGATTAAAACATTGTGACTGGTTGCGTTTATGCCACATATAAAAGGTAATACATAAAAGTTAAATGATAATAGGCTATATTTAAGAGATAGCTTCTAGGTGTGCGAGGAATAGCCGCTCAGATTGGAAAGGAGGCAGAGAGCGTGTTTAACTTTCCTGAAAAACGGGGCCTGCTGGGAGCATATGTGGCCACATTATTATAGGATGACTTGGGAGAATGAGGATCTGCAACAGACCGCACAGCTCAGTATCAGAAGTGAAAATAGAGTCAGACTGGCCTGCTAGTGTGCATTTCTAGAGAGTAGACCCACAACTGATCCAAACCAAATGATGAAACATTAAAATCACAGAACTTTTGTGCCATTATTCAATTGACCTTTTGGTAACTCATTTTAAGGGGTACTTATGTAATTATACTGTAACAAATATTGTTATAAATTGTAATACATAGTTTCACTGTAATAGCAACATGTAACTAACTGGTGGTAATTGCAGTCTGTAATTACTGAGGTGTAACAATTAATGCTTGTTACCATGTTTGTCACAACTGTTCAAGTTTACAATAGCATCCCAAACATATATCCCAAATAGTGGTGACCCGTCATTCAGGGCAAACATAAATAACATTTAAATATTTTTTTTGTGGTGTGCTTGCCTGTTTTGTATGTTATTTTGATATTAATATGTGACATATATCAGTTTGCAAACAATGTAAAAATATATATACCATTGAGTTAATAAAGCCATGTAGAAACATGGTCTCTTTTTGTGGTGGTGGGGCAAGCCAGCAGAAAATAGGGAGCCTTGCGCCTCAGTGTTCTCTCACTCATGGGGACACTATGTCACCGCCAAGTCTAAGGGTAGAGCTCAAAATTTCAAGCCCCTTGGGTGCTGCCATCCAAGAAGGCTCAAGATCATTGTCCACAGATAAAATTATTTCAAATCTTGTTATATCTACAGCAGATTTGATTGGACTGATCATGTCAATATCATACTTTCAAAATCTTAGCTAGCAGTCATCATCATGAATCAAGTTGACAATCCACTGGCAAATCCATTTTAAACACTGTTTCCCATGCTTGTTCAATGAACCATAAACAATTAATGAACATTAAGACACTAACAGCTTACAGATGGTAGGCAATTAAGGTCACCATTATGAAAACTTAGGACACTAAGGAGGCCTTTCTACAGACTCTGAAAAACACCAAAAGAAAGATGCCCAGGGTCCCCGTTCATCTGCGTGAACGTGCCTTAGGCATGCAGCAAGGAGGCATGAGGACTGCAGATGTGGCCAGGGCAATAAATTGCAATGTCCGTACTGTGAGACGCCTAAGACAGCGCTACGGGAGACAGGATGGATAGCTAATCGTTCTCGCAGTGGACGACCAAGTGTAACAACACCTGCACAGGATAGGAACATCCGATTATCACACCTGCGGGACAGGTACAGGATGGCAACAACAACTGCCTGAGTTACAACAGGAATGCACAATCCCATCTGTGCTCAGACTGTCCGCAGTAGGCTGAGAGAGGCTGGACTAAGGGCTTGTAGGCCTGTTGTAAGGCAGCTCCTCACCAGACATCATTGGCAACAACGTCACCTTTGGGCACAAACCCACCGTCGCTGGACCAGACAGGACTGGCAAAAAGTCCTCTTCAATGACGAGTCGCGGTTTTGTCTCACCAGGGGCGATGGTCGGATTTGCGTTTATCGTTGAAGGAATGAGTGTTACACCGAGGCCTGTACTCTGGAGCGGGATCTATTTGGAGGTGGAGGGTCTGAAATGGTCTGGGGCGGTGTGTCGCAGCATCATCGGACTGAGCTTGTTGTCATTGATGGCAATCTCAACTCTGTGCATTACAGTGAAGACATCCTTCTCCCTCATGTGGTACCCTTTCTGCAGGCTCATCCTGACGTGACCTTCCAGCATGACAATGCCACCAGCCATACTGCTCGTTCTGTGCATGATTTCCTGCAAGACAGGAATGCCAGTGTTCTGCCATGGCCAGCGAAGAGCCCGGATTGGATCGGAGGGTGAGGGAGGGCTAGGGCCATTCCCCCCCAGAAATGTCTGGGAACTTGCATGTGTCCTTGGTGGAAGAGTGGGGTAACATCTCACAGCAAGAACTGGCGAATCTGGTGCAGTCCATGAGGAGGAGATGCACTGCAGTATTTAATGCAGCTGGTGGCCACACCAGATACTGACTGTTACTTCCGATTTTGACCTCCCCCTTTGTTCGGGGACACATTATTCAATTTCTGTTAGTCACATGTCTGTGGAACTTGTTCAGTTTATGTCTCAGTTGTTGAATCTTGTTATGTTCATTCAAATATTTACACATATTAGGTTTGCTGAAAAGTTTAGTTTAGGGCAATGTAAATTGTCATAGCTAAATTCTTCTTCTCTAATGCTTACAATAAAGAAACAGATGAAGACAGAGGCAGAGTTATCTATTTACTTGTAATGTTAAAAAGGGGAGAAAAAGATCATCCCATTTTTCTAAATGAGCCATCTGGACTACTTCTCACCACTGGTAGAATGGTTATTTTTATGTTATTGAGTAGGTTTATTTATTTATTTAATCTAATTAATCAAATTATTAATCTAACAATAACACCTTTTGTAATAAATGTAAGGTATTTTTACATGTTGCAATAAAGTTGACTAAAGGAAAATCTCATCTTGTGTTTGTAGGTATTTTCAATTGGTAAGTAATTATAAAGCAATTGCTCGTAAGTAACTTTAAAGTTACACTTAACTTTAAATAACTAAATCGTATGTTACAACTAGCGACGGCCTTGTACTTATGCAGATATTACAGACATGTACTCTATGGTGTATTAGTGTGTTTATTTTCTCACTTGGATGGCGCTTTCAGGAGCTGATGATTAGATTGTCAGGAAGGGTATCATATTTTGTAGGTTCACAATAATTACAAGTAAGTATCCCTCAAGATTCACTTTATTTTAAATAGCTAAATCCTGTGTAATACCTAATAAATACAATGTACGTGTGCAGATATTACATGTACTCTGGTGTACTTGTGTGTTTATTTCCTCATTTGGATGGTGCAACCATAAGCTTTAAAATTAGGGCCAGGTTGTCAGGATGGATAATGTACTATACACAGTGAGCACCATAATTCATTGGACAGTGACCCTTTTTTTGTTATTTTGGTTCTGTACTCTAGCACTTTGAGTTTGAGAGGATACAATGACAATGAGGGTGAAGTGCAGACTGTCAGCTTTAATTTATTTTCATACATATCAGATGAACCGTATAGAAATTATAGAAGCTTTTGTACATAGTCCCCCCAATTTTCGGTCATCAAAAAACATTGGACAGTTTAACATAATGTAGAATAAAGTAATCATTGTTAATATTTGGTTGCATATGCTTTGCATGCAATGACTGCTTGAGGTCTGCAATGTATCGACATCACCAGATGCTGGGTATCTTCCCTGGTGATGCTCTGCCAGTTCCTGCTTGTTTTGGGGACTTGCCTTCAGTCTCCTCTTCATGTTTAATTGGATTCAGATCCAGTGATTGACTCGGCCAGTCAAGGATTTTCCACTTTTTGGCCATCAAAAACGCTTTCATTGCTCTAGCAGTATGTTTAGGGTCACGGTCTTGTTGCATGATGAAGTGCCATCCAATGACGTTGGAGGCATTTGGTTTTATCTGAGCAGATAAAATATTTCTGTAGACTTCAGAATTCATTGTTCTACTTCTGTCTGCAGTCACACCATCGATGAAGACAAGTGAGCCTGTTCCACTGGCAGCCATACAGGCCCAAGCCATAATACCCCCTCTACTATGTTTCACGGATGAGGTGGTATGTTTGGATCATGGGCATGTCTTTTCTTTCTCAACACTTTCCTCTTTCCATCACTCTGGTACATGTTAATCTTTGTCTCATTTGTCCACAATACTTTTTTCTCTTGGGGCTCTTTTAGGTGCTTTTAAGCAAACTGCAGTCTCACCTTTCTGTTCTTCAGGTTTATCAGTGGTTTGAATCTTGTAGTGTACCCTCTGTAGTCCTGCTGGTGTAGTCTTCTACGTATGGTAGACGTTGACACATCTACACCTGCATCCAGGAGAGTGTTTTTGATATGTTGGGCTGTTGTCAGGGGGGTTTTCTTCACCATAGAGAGTATTCTCCGGTCATCCACTACAATGGTCTTCCTCAATCTACCCGGTCTTTTGACATAATTGAGTTCACCTGTTGTTTTTTTCTTGTTGAGACCAAACTGTTGACTTGGGCATGCCCAGGGTTTTTGCAATGTTCCTGATTGTTTGATTTTCATTTCTGAGCCTTATGACGGCCAGCTTAATTTGCATCGACACTGCTGTCTTCCTTATGTTGCCACACCCCAACAACCACCTCCAAAGGCAATAGCAAAGTCTAGAATCAATACTATTCATCAACAGCTCTCCTGCATTCACTAACAACACAAATGAATACACCTGCCTAACGACACACATTTGTGAAGCCAATTCAACAAATACTTGTAGTACCTTAAAATGGGGGGACCATGTACAAAAGGTGCTGTCATTTCTAAACGGTTCATCCGGTACGCCCTCAAATTAAAGCTGACAGTCTGCACTTCACCCTCATTGTCACTGTATCCTTTCAAACTCAAAGTGCTAGAGTACTGAACCAAATAACAAAAAATGGCCACTGTACAATGAATTATGGTGCTCACTGTAAGTACACATTAATAACAAGTAGGTACCCCTCAAGATACAATTCCTTTTAACTAGCTAAATCCAGTGTAACACCTAGCAATTACTTTGTTCTTATGCATATTTGACATGTACTCTGTGATGTACTTGTGTGTTTATCCTCCCACTTGAGGATGACACCTGTATGTTAGACCCCAGTCAGTGAGGTTGACCTAGATCTTATCTGTTTTTGTAAACTCAACCAAGTTAACCCAAATGGTCCACTTTTGGGGGCAAGTGCTCAGCCTGGTCTCATAGACTTGATGTAAATTATTAAAAGTAAATCCGGGACACCCAAATTAGTATGGTATGTTAAGTTTGGTATGGTATGATTACATAAGACAGATGGTTACTAAACTAAAGTAGGGTGGTTGGTCAGGGTGGATGGGTGTGCGTGACGCGAACGTCTAGCAACTCAAAGGTTGCGAGTTTCAATCTCATCACAGAGAACTTTAACATGATCAACTATTCAACTACTTACTACTTTTTAGCTGCATTGCAACTACTTAGCATATTAGCTAACCCTTCCCCTAACCTTTAACCATTTTAGCTATGCCTTACCCTAACTCTAACCCTAACTGTAACCCTAACCCCTAGCCTAGCTAACATTAGGGGAACATTACCGATAACATTAGAAACGTTCTCTCTCCCTAGAATTGTTAGCTGGGACTCTGCTTCTCTCCCAATCAAGCTGAAGCTAGTAAAGGGAGGACTTAAAGCATTTTTGATTTTGGAAATAGTTGTGTTGATCTCCTATCCTTATGTTAGTCTATCAAAAAATTAACAGAATTGGCAGAGCACATCACTTGAAATGAAACAATAATTGTAATATATTACATTCTTAACCTGAGTAATCTTAGGACAACAGAGATTCATTCATATTCTCATAAGGCTGAGTAAAGCAATCAGAGGTTATTGCCTGCCTTGTTTCAGCAGTCAAAAGTAGTGCACTAAATCAAATCAAATTTATTTATATAGCCCTTCGTACATCAGCTGATATCTCAAAGTGCTGTACAGAAACCCAGCCTAAAACCCCAAACAGCAAGCAATGCAGGTGTAGAAGCACGGTGGCTAGGAAAAACTCCCTAGAAAGGCCAAAACCTAGGAAGAAACCTAGAGAGGAACCAGGCTATGTGGGGTGGCCAGTCCTCTTCTGGCTGTGCCGGGTGGAGATTATAACAGAACATGGCCAAGATGTTCAAATGTTCTATAGGGAATAGGGTGCCATTTGGGATGCAACCGGGATGGATTTCCCTCAGATTTCAACCAGATCCCCAGGGAGCAAGGCATTTTAACAAGCAGAGGTGTCTGTGTCTGTCAGCTGCAAAAAAACAGTGACTTCCAAATCAATATGATTCAAGAGGTCATTGGGCAGTGGTAATTACTGCTCCCCAGCTCCCAGTAACACAGTGTCCACATCCCAAATGGCTCCCTATTCTCTATTTAGTGCACTACTTTTGACCATGTCTCTGGTCAAAGGTAGTGCACTATATATGCAATAGGGTGTCATTTGGGAAGCCTACACTGGTTCAGTTTTTCCGCTCGCTGTGTTAAAACCACATTTTGGCAGGGAGAGCGGAGAGGATAGGGGATGTCTCTTCATTCTCCATCTCTCTTCAGTGGAAAATCTCTGACATCTGAAATCCATGAATAGCTAATTAGATAAGGCTGGTTGCTACTTTTTGTTCAGCCGTTAAGATCCTGATTACAACTGGATCTTTATTTGAACCGTTACTGACCCTTCTCCAAAAGGGGGGACACTCTTGACCCAAAATGCTACAGACCTATATCTATCCTACTCTGCCTTTCTAAGGTCTTCGAAAGCCAAGTCAACAAACAGATTACCGACCATTTCGAATCCCACCGTACCTTCTCCGATATGCAATCTGGTTTCAGAGGTGGTCATGGGTGCACCTCAGCCACGCTCAAGGTCCTAAACGATATCTTAACCGCCATCGATAAGAAACAATACTGTGTAGCCGTATTCATTGACCTGGCCAAGGCTTTCGACTCTGTCAATCACCACATCCTCATCGGCAGACTCGTCAGCCTTGGTTTCTCAAATGATTACCTCGCCTGGTTCACCAACTACTTCTCTGATAGAGTTCAGTGTGTCAAATCGGAGGGTCTGTTGTCCGGGCCTCTGGCAGTCTCTATGGGGGTGCCACAGGGTTCAATTCTTGGACCTACTCTCTTCTCTGTATACATCAATGATGTCGCTCTTGCTGCTGGTGAGTCTCTGATCCACCTCTACGCAGACGACACCATTCTGTATACTTCTGGTCCTTCTTTGGACACTGTGTTAACAACCCTCCGGGCAAGCTTCAATGCCATACAACTCTCCTTCTGTGGCCTCCAATTGCTCTTAAATACAAGTAAAACTAAATGCATGCTCTTCAACCGATCGCTGCCTGCACCTGTCCGCCTGTCCAACATCACTACTCTGGACGGCTCTGACTTAGAATATGTGGACAACTACAAATACAGAGGTGTCTGGTTAGACTGTAAACTCTCCTTCCAGACTCGCATCAAACATCTCCAATCCAAAGTTAAATCTAGAATTGGCTTCCTATTTCGCAACAAAGCATCCTTCACTCATGCTGCCAAACATACCCTTGTAAAACTGACCATCCTACCAATCCTCGACTTCGGCGATGTCATTTACAAAATAGCCTCCAATACCCTACTCAATAAATTGGATGCAGTCTATCACAGTGCCATCCGTTTTGTCATCAAAGCCCCATATACTACCCACCACTGTACGCTCTTGTTGGCTGGCCCTCGCTTCATACTCATCACCAAACCCACTGGCTCCAGGTCATCTACAAGACCATGCTAGGACCCTGCTAGTCCCCCCTTATCTCAGCTCACTGGTCACCATAGCAGCACCCACCTATAGAACGCGCTCCAGCATGTATATCTCTCTGATCACCCCCAAAACCAATTCTTCCTTTGGCCGCCTCTCCTTCCAGTTCTCTGATGCCAATGACTGGAACGAACTACAAAAATCTCTGAAACTGGAAACACTTATCTCCCTCACTAGCTCTAAGCATCAGCTGTCAGAGCAGCTCACAGATTACTGCCCTGTACATAGCCCATCTATAATTTAGCCAAAACAACTACCTCTCCCCCTACTGTATTTATTTATTTTGCTCCTTTGCACCCCATTATCTACTTTGTTCATTCTTCTACTGCAAATCAACCATTCCAGTGTTTTACTTGCTATATTGTATTTACTTCACCACCATGGCCTTTTTTTGCCTTTACCTCCCTTATCTCACCTCATTTGCACACATTGTATATAGACTTATTTTTCCACTGTATTATTGACTGTATGTTTGTTTTACTCCATGTGTAACTCTGTGTTGTTGTATGTGTCAAACTGCTTTGCTTTATCTTGGCCAGGTCACAATTGTAAATGAGAACTTGTTCTCAACTTGCTTACCTGGTTAAATAAAGGTGAAATAAAAAAAAATACAATAAAAATATAAATATTATTGGTAATGTTAAATGTCATGGTTCTTTTGTATGTGTTGTTGTATGTAGATAATGGTGACGTACATGGTTGTCCCATATGTCCAATAGCAACTTGTTGATGCTTTAGAGATGAGCTTAAAGGCATTTCTGCAAACCCTGCATTGGATGTTAGCAACATGTACTCTGCCATGACATGAGGAATCAATTTAGAGCACATGCTAGATTTGCACACATGCATATTAATCACACAGCAATTTATGTTTTGTGCTGTATCCTTAAGTGGCTGCTCTAGTGACCAGCTGCAGTATCTCCCCCTGACCATGGAACGAATGAGAGCAATACATTTCCCTCATCAGGATGGAAATGAGATGTAGAAAGGCCATTTGAATTTTCTGTAGTGCCCCATTTGGCACATGAAAGCAAGTGGTGCTTTTTTATTAGATGACGCACTTAACAACATCATGGTTGTCCTTTTATCTAATATATTTGAATGGTGACTGTATTACAGCCTCAACCTAATCTATCTTCCACAGAGAATAGGGACTGGTAGATGAAGAAATGTGTTTCTGTTTCTAGAACAATTACTTAAAGTATGTGAAATCGAAAAGAGGTGTTAAGATGGGAGCTCTCCAATTGTCACGCCCTGATCTGTTTCACCTGTTCCTGTGATTGTCTCCAACCCCTCCAGGTGTCGCTTATGGGTCTCGCCTTGTGACTTGATACCAAAATCACTTAACAATTAGTTTTTAGCTTGGAAAGTAAATGTCCTGGTGTGCTCAACAGAGAAGTAAGAGAAAGGAATCAAATCTAACATGATATCATAGGAAAACGTCATACGGTCATGTTTTTGCTAAAACTTATGCCTCAACCAATTGACGCTTATGTCAATTGGCCATGCTCTCAGCAGGCTTTCTGGAGCCAATGGGAAAAGATGAGTGTCAACCATTTGAAGCTTATGTCAAAGTGAAAGGGTACCTAGTCAGTTGTTCAACTGAAATGTTTAACCCAACCCCTCTGAATCAGAGAGATGCGGGGGACTGCCCCAAATCGTCATCCATGTCTTTGGCATCCGCGGGATTCGCTGCATTTAGTAGGAAAAGAGTAGTGTTTTTTTCTTGTTCCTTTTTCTTGTATTTTCATGGAGTGTGCAGAAAATATATATCTGTCCGCTAATACAGTACTATTAAAGGCCCAGTAAACTACTTTTGACTTTGTCCACATTTTGTTATGTTACAGCCTTATTCTAAAATTGATTAAATAATTTTTAAAAAATCATCAATCTTCACCCCATAATGACAAAGGGAAAACAGGTTTTTAGAAATGTATTGCAAATTTAAACAATATAAAAAACAGATACCAATTTACATAAGAATTATTTGGAAAGGCACATCTGTCTATAGAAGGTCCAAACCCCTCGATTTAATCCATTTGAGAATAAGGCTGTAACGTATCAAAATGTAGAAAAAGTCAAGGGGTCTGAATACTTTCCAAATGCACTGTATTTTATTTATTCTGATTTTCCAGGGGGTGCTGCAGCACACTCAGCACCCCTACTTCCCATGGCTATGGACATTCAGTGGGGCAAAAAATGTTTTTAGTCAACCACCAGTTGTGCAAGTTCTCCCACTTAAAAAGACGAGAGAGGCCTGTAATTTTCATCATAGGTACACTTCAACCATGACAGGCAAAATGAGAAAAAAAATCCAGAAAATCACATTGTAGGATTTTTAATGTATTTATTTGCAAATTATGGTGGAAAATAAGTATTTGGTCACCTACAAACAAGCAAGATTTCTGTCTCTCACAGACCTGTAACTTCTTCTTTAAGAGGCTGGGTGTCCCTTTTCTTGCGGCAACAGGTCACAAATATTGCTGCTGTGATTGCACTCTGTGCTATTTCACCCAATAGATATGGGAGTTTATCAAAATTGGATTTGTTTTCAAATTATTTGTGGGTCTGTGTAATCTGAGGGAAATATGTGTCTCTAATATGGTAATATATTTGGCAGGAGGTTAGGAAGTAGAGCTCAGTTTCCCCCTCATTTTGTGGGCAGTGTGCACATAGCCTGTCTTCTCTTGAGAGCCAGGACTGCATATAGTGAACTTTCTCAATAGCAAGGCTATGCTCACTGAGTCTGTACATAGTCAACGCTTTCCTTAATTGTGGGTGAGTCACAGTGGTCAGGTATTATGCCACTGTGTGCTCTCTGTTTAGGGCCAAATAGCATTCTAGTTTGATCCATTTTTATGTTTATTCTTTCCAATGTGTCAATTACTTATATTTTTGTTTTCTCATGATTTGGTTGGGTCTAATTGTGTTGCTGTCCTGGCGCTCTGTGGAGTCTGTTTGTGTTTGTTTTTGTGAACAGAGCCCCAGGACGAACTTTCTTAGGAAACTCTTCTCCAGATTCATCTCTCTGTAGGTGATGGCTTTCTTGTGAAAGGTTTGGGAATCACTTCCTTGTAGAATTTAACGGCTCTTTTCTGTATTTTGATAATTAGCAGGTATCGGCCTAATTCTGCTCTGCATGCATTATTTGGTGTTTTAAGTTGTACATGAAGAATATTTCTGCAGAATTCTACATGCAGAGACTCAATTCGATGTTTGTTCCATTTTGTGAATTCTTGGTTGGTGAGCGGACCCCAGACCTCACAACCATAAAGGTCAATGGGTTCTAAAACGGATTCAAGTATTTTTAGCCAGATCCTAATTGGCATGTCAAATGTTATGTTCCTTTTAATGGCATAGAAGGCCCTTCTTGCCTTGTCTCTCAAATCGTTCACAGCTTTGTGGAAGTTACCTCTGGTGCTGATGTATAGGCTGAGGTATGTATAGTTTTTTATGTGTTCTAGGGCAACGGTGTCTATATGAAATTTGTATTTGTGGTCCTGGCAGCTGGACCTTTTTTGGAACACCATTATTTTTGTCTTACTGAGATTTACTGTCAGGGCCCAGGTCTGACAGAATCTGTGCAGAAGATCTAGTTGCTGCTTAATTTACCTTAGCTGAATAAAATACAAAGGATATTTTTCCCATTCCAGAGCGAGTGCGCATATGAAGTGGCTATGTTGAGCATAAAAGTTTTAATTTGAAACAGGTCCTATACGCTAGATTTAGAGTTATTTGGCAACTTTAGTCATGAATGATACGAACCTCAGAATGTTTTTAAAACAATTATAGATTGACATGGCAGCTTCACTTCTAGTCCTTAGGAAACTGTGCAGTATTATTTTATTTTTTTATGTATTATTCCTTACATTGTTAGCCCAGAAAACCTTAAGTGTTTTTACATACAGCCGGTAAGAACTATTGGATATCAGAGAGACGTCAACTTCCCAGCACAACCAGCATTACGACCAGGAATACGACTTTCCCAAAAGCGGATCCTTTGTTTGCACCTCCCAGGGTGTTTGACCTGACTCCAGAGGCCAACCCAAAACAAAGCTGCCGGAGGAGAGCTTACCAGAGCGGTCTTCTAGTGAGGCTCCGGATGCGCACACACCACCAACCGCTTCCGAGTATATTACTCACTAATGTCCAGTCCCTAGTTAATAACAAAGTCGATGAAATCAGGGCAAGAGTTGCTTTCCAAAAAAATATCTGGGATTGTAACATACTCTGTTTCACGGAAACATGGCTAGCTGGGGACATGCTGTCGGAGTCCTTACAGCCAACAGGATTTTCAGTGCATTGCGCCGACAGGAATAAACATCTCTCTGGTAAAAAGAAGGGCGGAGGTGTATGTTTCATGATTAGGAATACCTATGTAAGAATGCTTTTAATTGACTACAGCTCAGCATTCAACACCATAGTACCCTCCAAACTCATCATTAAGCTTGAAACGCTGGGTCTCGACCCTGCCCTGTGCAACTGGGTACTGGACTTCCTGACGGGCCGTCCCCAGGTGGTGAAGGTAGGAAACAACATCTCCGCTGCTGATGGTTTAAGAAGCTCTAAAACAAAAGCTTGCGATTTGTTCCTTGCCTCAGGCTGCACATGCTGTTCTCTCATCAAGTCATCATATTTGTACCCATCAGACTATTCTCAATTCAACCTTGTCTTTACTAATATGTAGAATGGCCTATTATCAAATGGGTAGGAACAGGGGCAAGTGTTTTGGGAAACCAAGTGAAATCTGTTCGGGAACATGGATTTTAACATGTTTTAACAACAAAACATATTTAATTAACATTTTGACAGCCCCTCTCTCTGCACCCTCGAGAAAGGAATGAAGGAGAGAGGTGAGGAGATGGAAACGCACAGTGGTGAGATATTCTGTAGCTGAACGTAATGTGTCAGCCTATTCATTATGATAAAAAAAAACCTATTACTACAAATACAAATGCACTTTAATTGAAGGCTCTCTGTAAGCCGCCCTACACAATCAATGAACCAACATCATCACCTAGATCTATAGTTCTCTCCCAGACTCATGGATAGAAAGTTTGGAGCGTAGCTTAACGTAACCAGTCCATCCAGTATGCATAATAATACAGTCCACACTCTAAAGTGATTACAATAATTTGTTTAATTTTGGAGTGTAGGCCAGACTATTATGTACCAAAAGCATCTTAAATCAGTTTTTTTTAAAGTTTTTTTGCAATGAGTAATAGGCTATGTATTGTATCAATCAATATTTCAATTCAGTTTTTTGGGGGGGCTTGGGCTCACATATAGGCCTATGCATAAGCTCTAATATGCCTACGGGTGTTTTTAATGAATCCTCACCTTAGAAAGCGCTGTCCATTTAGTTGTGTTAGGCTTTGAAACAACATCCACAACGACCATGTTTCCACTCATTTTCAACCTGTTGTTAAACTTATTTCTTCAAATTGATATATTATGATCAAGTTTTAAAAGCATGATACTGTTTTGATGATAAGTGTTTGATGTGACTTTTGATTGGATTTGCATTGATGTCAGAGTGGTTAGAGGGACAATAGAGCCCTGAGCAGCAGACCGTTAGCAACCTTATGTTTGTTAGCGAGCACTACCAAGCATGTCCAGAGTGCATAAGATTACCAAGGAATGTTACTGTGGTCATGACTCATGACTGCCAGTGTGGCGGTAATATGGTCACAGCAACAGCCCTACATACAAAAACATGTATAAACTGTATTTATAATTACTTTATATGACAATTTTTTAGGTTAACAATAATTATATTACACAATTTCTGATATATCACATGCCTTACTTTTATTTTCCTACATAAGTCAAATCAGGATTATGACTCTACTGCCAATCATTCCAATCAGACCAGTGTTTCCCAAACTCGATCCTGGGTATCCTAAGGGGTGCACGTTTTGGTTTTTGCCCATAACCAACTCATCATCAAGCTTTGATTATTTGAATCAGCTGTGTAGTGCAAGGGCAAAAAACTAAATGAGCACCCCTTGGGGAATCCAGGACTGAGTTTGGGAAACCATCAATTAGACTGTTTTGGGTTTCTCCCTGACCAATATGGCTGCCATTTTCACTCAATTTTGGAACTTTGAGGGTTTATGACATAGACCTTCTAGTAATTGAGTGAGATCTCTATGGAAAGGCAGGCAGGCAGGCAGGCAGGCAGACAGACAGGCAGGCAGGCAGGCAGACAGACAGACAGACAGACAGACAGACAGACAGACAGACAGACAGACAGGCAGGCAGGCAGGCAGGCAGGCAGGCAGGCAGAGAGAGACAGACAGACAGACAGACAGACAGACAGACAGACAGACAGGCAGGCAGACAGGCAGAGAGACAGACAGACAGACAGACAGAGGCAGGCAGAGAGAGAGACGCAGACAGACAGATGTAGACAGGTAGGCAGACAGACAGACAGACAGTCAGATGCAGGCAGACCAAAATAATGTGACCAATGCCCTCTTCAGAATTAATTCTAACAAGCTTCTAGAACTGCAATATGATTTTGTCCAATGGAGGTCAAAAATACTTTTGGGGCAATTTACTTAAAATGTTCTTAATTCTCCCCACCCCCATTACACTGCAGAAAGGTTAGGCCTGACTTGAAGCCTAACCTACAGGTAATCTTGGTTTGAGTGACATCGGCAGAACGGTTGAGGTTAGAAACAAAATTCAGGTATGGGATTTTTCAACAGACACAAGCCTGACCATGTGAAATGAACTCTTCACAGTGAAAACTTGGTCTCACAGAGAACAAGGCCTTTCTTCCATAGAAAAGCATTACCTACAGCCCTCACACAAACATGATGCACGCGTGGGACTGCAATTGAGCTAACTAACCATCCTTTGTCACAGCCCAGCGTGACCTTATAGGGATGCCCTGTGTTGAGGTTCAGCTTACTGTGGCAACAGGAAATTCATCCTCAACATAGTGATTAATTCTCTCCCTGCAATTACACAAAAACACTGTCTTCCATCCTTTGTAGAATGGGCAATTCTTAATGTAAAGACTTGAAACTCAGGGCATTGTTAAAGAGTGTCCCAGGAGGCCATGTTACATATTTGTGACCAGGGCACCGTGATGATCCTGCATTTGAAATTTGAACTCAATCGGCTCAAAAGCCTTTTTGACCTCCATTTGACACAATGGTCTTGCAGTTCTAGAAGCTAAGAGCCTTATTAGAATGAATTCTGATGAGGATGTCTGGTTTATTTCAGTCCATTAACGAGTTGTCTACCTGTCTGTCTGCCTGTCTGTATCTGTCTGTATGTATGTCTGTCTGTGTTTGTCTGCCAGCCTGTCTGTCTGAGGTTTTTACCAATTTACCCATTGCAGCTGTATCACAAACTTTTTTTGCTTTGAATGCAACATATTTACTTATGCATTAATGCCCTTAATGCATATTTATGCGTCAATACCTTGTCTGTAGAGGTGGGACAGAGGAGGAAGAGAGAGATGGGAAGAGGGGGAGGAGGGAAAGAAGAAGGGAATGTAAGGGAGAGGAGTGAGAGAGAAGGGGGAAAGTGAGAGGGTTAAGGGGGGAGGGGAAGAGAGAGGAGGGAGGAGAGAGAGATACACAGTACCAGTCAAAAGTTTGGACACACCTACTCATTCAAGGAGTTTTCTTTATTTTACTATTTTGTACATTGTAGAATAATAGTGAAGACATCATAACTATAAAATAACACGTGTAGTGTTACAAATCAAAATGTATGTAATAT
Source organism: Oncorhynchus clarkii lewisi (assembly GCF_045791955.1). Taxonomy (NCBI): domain Eukaryota; kingdom Metazoa; phylum Chordata; class Actinopteri; order Salmoniformes; family Salmonidae; genus Oncorhynchus; species Oncorhynchus clarkii. The sequence goes on from NC_092152.1 coordinate 37,750,995, forward strand.
TTGAGATTATTGAAAGTAGTCACCCTTTGCCTTGATGACAGCTTTGCGAACTCTTGGCATTCTCTCAGCCAGTTTCATGAGGTAGTCACCTGGAATACATTTCAATTAACAGGTGTTCCTTGTTAAATGTTAATTTGTGGAATTTCTTTCAATCAGTCGTGTTGTGACAAGGTGGGGGGGGGGGGGGGAATACAGAAGATAGCACTATTTGGTAAAAGACCAAGTCCATATTATGGTAAGAACAGTTCAAATAAGCAAAGAGAAATGACAGTCCATCATTACTTGAAGATATGAATGTCAGTCAATTCGGAAAATTTCAAGAACTTTGAAAGTTTCTTCAAGTGCAGTCGCAAAAACAATCAAGAGCTATGATGAAACTATCTAACATGAGGACCGCCACAGGAAAGGAAGACCCAGAGTTACCTCTGCTGCAAAGTTCATTAGACTTAACTGCACCTCAGAAATTGCAGCCCAAATTAATGCTTCACAGAGTTCAAGTAACAGAAACATCTCAACATCAGCTGTTTAGAGGAGAATGCGTGAATCAAATCAAATCAAATTTTATTTGTCACATACACATGGTTAGCAGATGTTAATGCGAGTGTAGCGAAATGCTTGTGCTTCTAGTTCCGACAATGCAGTAATAACCAACAAGTAGTCTAACTAACAATTCCAAAACTACTGTCTTGTACACAGTGTAAGGGGATAAAGAATATGTACATAAGGATATATGAGTGAGTGATGGTACAGAGCAGCATAGGCAAGATACAGTAGATGGTATCGAGTACAGTATATACATATGAGATGAGTATGTAAACAAAGTGGCATAGTTAAAGTGGCTAGTGATACATGTATTACATAAGGATACAGTCGATGATATAGAGTACAGTATATACGTATGCACATGAGATGAATAATGTAGGGTAAGTAACATTATATAAGGTAGCATTGTTTAAAGTGGCTAGTGATATATTTACATCATTTCCCATCAATTCCCATTATTAAAGTGGCTGGAGTTGAGTCAGTGTCAGTGTGTTGGCAGCAGCCACTCAATGTTAGTGGTGGCTGTTTAAGAAGAAGCTGTTTTTCAGTCTCTCGGTCCCAGCTTTGATGCACCTGTACTGACCTCGCCTTCTGGATGATAGCGGGGTGAACAGGCAGTGGCTCGGGTGGTTGATGTCCTTGATGATCTCTATGGCCTTCCTGTGACATCGGGTGGTGTAGGTGTCCTGGAGGGCAGGTAGTTTGCCCCCGGTGATGCGTTGTGCAGACCTCACTACCCTCTGGAGAGCCTTACGGTTGAGGGCGGAGCAGTTGCCGTACCAGGCGGTGATACAGCCCGCCAGGATGCTCTCGATTGTGCATCTGTAGAAGTTTGTGAGTGCTTTTGGTGACAAGCCGAATTTCTTCAGCCTCCCGAGGTTGAAGAGGCGCTGCTGCGCCTTCTTCACAATGCTGTCTGTGTGAGTGGACATATTCAGTTTGTCTGTGATGTGTATGCCGAGGAACTTAAAACTTGCTACCCTCTCCACTACTGTTCCATCTATGTGGATAGGGGGGTGTTCCCTCTGCTGTTTCCTGAAGTCCACAATCATCTCCTTAGTTTTGTTGACGTTGAGTGTGAGGTTATTTTCCTGACACCACACTCCGAGGGCCCTCACCTCCTCCCTGTAGGCCGTCTCGTCGTTGTTGGTAATCAAGCCTACCACTGTTGTGTCGTCCGCAAACTTGATGATTGAGTTGGAGGCGTGCGTGGCCACGCAGTCGTGGGTGAACAGGGAGTACAGGAGAGGGCTCAGAACGCACCCTTGTGGGGCCCCAGTGTTGAGGATCAGCGTGGAGGAGATGTTGTTGCCTACCCTCACCACCTGGGGGCGGCCCGTCAGGAAGTCCAGTACCCAGTTGCACAGGGCGGGGTCGAGACCCAGGGTCTCGAGCTTGATGACGAGCTTGGAGGGTACTTTGGTGTTGAATGCCGAGCTGTAGTCAATGAACAGCATTCTCACATAGGTATTCCTCTTGTCCAGATGGGTTAGGGCGGTGTGCAGTGTGGTTGAGATTGCATCGTCTGTGGACCTATTTGGGCGGTAAGCAAATTGGAGTGGGTCTCAGGTAGGGTGGAGGTGATATGGTCCTTGACTAGTCTCTCAAAGCACTTCATGATGACGGAAGTGAGTGCTACGGGGCGGTAGTCGTTTAGCTCAGTTACCTTAGCTTTCTTGGGAACAGGAACAATGGTGGCCCTCTTGAAGCATGTGGGAACAGCAGACTGGTATAGGGATTGATTGAATATGTCCGTAAACACACCGGCCAGCTGGTCTGCGCATGCTCTGAGGGCGCGGCTGGGGATGCCGTCTGGGCCTGCAGCCTTGCGAGGGTTAACACGTTTAAATGTCTTACTCACCTCGGCTGCAGTGAAGGAGAGACCGCATGTTTTCGTTGCAGGCCGTGTTTGTGGCACTGTATTGTCCTCAAAGCGGGCAAAAAAGTTATTTAGTCTGCCTGGGAGCAGGACATCCTGGTCCGTGACTGGGCTGGATTTCTTCCTGTAGTCCGTGATTGACTGTAAACACGCTGCCACATGCCTCTTGTGTCTGAGCCGTTGAATTGAGATTCTACTTTGTCTCTGTACTGACGCTTAGCTTGTTTGATAGCCTTGCGGAGGGAATAGCTGCACTGTTTGTATTCGGTCATGTTACCAGACACCTTGCCCTGATTAAAAGCAGTGGTTCGCGCTTTCAGTTTCACGTGAATGCTGCCATCAATCCACGGTTTCTGGTTAGGGAATGTTTTAATCGTTGCTATGGGAACGACATCTTCAACGCACGTTCTAATGAACTCGCACACCGAATCAGCTTATTCGTCAATGTTGTTGTCTGACGCAATACGAAACATGTCCCAGTCCACGTGGTGGAAGCAGTCTTGGAGTGTGGAGTCAGCTTGGTCGGACCAGCGTTGGACAGACCTCAGCGTGGGAGCCTCTTGTTTTAGTTTCTGTCTGTAGGCAGGGATCAACAAAATGGAGTCGTGGTCAGCTTTTCCGAAAGGGGGGCGGGGCAGGGCCTTATATGCGTCGCGGAAGTTAGAGTAACAATGATCCAAGGTCTTTCCACCCCTGGTTGCGCAATCGATATGCTGATAAAATTTAGGGAGTCTTGTTTTCAGATTAGCCTTGTTAAAATCCCCAGCTACAATGAATGCAGCCTCCGGATAAATGGTTTCCAGTTTGCAAAGAGTCAAATAAAGTTCATTCAGAGCCATCGATGTGTCTGCTTGGGGGGGATATATACGGCTGTGATTATAATCGAAGAGAATTCTCTTGGTAGATAATGCGGTCTACATTTGATTGTGAGGAATTCTAAATCAGGTGAACAGAAGGATTTGAGTTCCTGTATGTTTCTTTCATCACACCATGTCACGTTAGTCATAAGGCATACGCCCCCGCCCCTCTTCTTACCAGAAAGATGTTTGTTTCTGTCTGCGCGATGCGTGGAGAAACCCGTTGGCTGCACCGCCTCGGATAGCGTCTCTCCAGTGAGCCACGTTTCCGTGAAGCAAAGAACGTTACAGTCTCTGATGTCCCTCTGGAATGCTACCCTTGCTCGGATTTCATCAACCTTGTTGTCAAGAGACTGGACATTGGCAAGAAGAATGCTAGGGAGTGGTGCACGGTGTGTCCGTCTCCCTGGAGTCTGACCAGAAGACCGCCTCGTTTCCCTCTTTTTCTGAGTTGTTTTTTTGGGTCGCTGCATGGAATCCACTCCGTTGTCCTGTTTGTAAGGCAGAACACAGGATCCGCGTCACGAAAAACATATTCTTGGTCGTACTTAGTGGAATCAGACCTTAATGGCTGAATTGCTGCAAAGAAACCACTACTTAAGGACACCGATAATAAGAAGAGACTTGCTTAGGCCAAGAAACACAAGCAATGAACGTTAGACAGGTAGAAATCTGTACTTTAGTCTGATAAGTCCAAACTGGAGATGTTTGTTTCCAACCGTGGGTCTTTGTGAGACGCAGAATAGGAGAACAGATGATCTCCGCATGTGTGGTTCCCACAATGTAGTATGGAGTAGAAGGTGAGATGGTGTGTATGCTTTGCTGGTGACACTGTCTGTGATTTATTTAGAATTCAAGGCACACTTAACCAGCATGGCTACCACAACATTCTACAGCGATACACCATCCCATATGGTTTGCGCTTAGTGGCACTAGCATTTGTTTTCAACAGGACAATGACACAACACACCTCCAGGCTGTGTAAGGGCTATTTTACCAAGAAGGAGACTGATGGAGTGCTGCATCAGATGACCTTGCCTCCACAATCACCCGACCTCAAGTCAATCGAAATGGATTGGAATGAGTTGGACCGCAGAATGAAGAAAAACATCCAACAAGTGCTCAGCATATGTGGGAATACTTTCAAGACTGTTGGAAAAGCATTCCAGGAGAAGCTGGATGAGAGAATGCCAAGAGTGTGAAAAGCTGCCATCAAGGCAAAGGTGGTTACTTTGAAGAATTTAAAATATATATTATTTGGTTACTATATGATTCCATATGTGTAATTTCATGGTTGTGATGTCTTCACTATTATTCTACAATGTAGAAAATAGTAAAAATAAAGAAAAACCTTGGAATGAGTAGGCGTGTCCAAACTTTTGACTGGTACTGTATATAAACTCAGCAAAAAAAAGAAACGTCCTCTCACTGTCAACTGCGTTTATTTTCAGCAAACTTAACGTGTAAATATTCTCTCTCAATTCAATTCAATTCAGTTCAAGGGACTTTATTGGCATGGGAATCATATGTTAACTTTGCCAAAGCAAGTGAAGTAGATAATATACAAAAGTGAAATAAACAATAAAAATGAACAGTAAACATTACACTCACAGAAGTTCCAAAATAATAAATACATTACAAATGCAATATCAAATGCAATATCAAATCAAATCAAATTTTATTTGTCACATACACATGGTTAGCAGATGCGAGTGTAGCGAAATGCTTTTGCTTCTAGTTCTGACAATGCAGTAACAACCAACGAGTAATCTAACTTAGCAATTTCACAACTACCTTATACACACAAGTGTAAAGGGATGAAGAATATGTATAAGAATACATAAAGATATATGAATGAGTGATGGTACAGAACGGCATAGGCAAGATGCAGTAGATGGTATCGAGTACAGTATATACATATGAGATGAGTAATGTAGGGTATGTAAACATATAAAAGTGGCATTGTTTAAAGTGGCAAGTGATACATGTATTACATAAATGTCACGTTCTGACCTTTATTTCCTTTGTTTTGTATTTATTTAGTATGGTCAGGGCATGAGTTGGGTGGGCAGTCTATGTTTGTTTTTCTATGTTTTGGGGCATTTCTATGTTTCGGCCTAGTATGGTTCTCAATCAGAGGCAGGTGTCATTAGTTGTCTCTGATTGAGAATCATGCTTAGGTAGCCTGGGTTGCACTGTTTGTTTGTGGGTGATTGTCTATGTTAGTGGCTTGTGTCAGCACAGGTCTAATTTGTAGCTTCACGGTCGTTATTTGTTTATTGTTTTGTATGCAGTGTTCAGTACTTTCTTTATTAAATATTTACCATGGACACTTACCACGCCGCATATTGGTCCTCTGATCCTTTTCGCCTCTCCTCTTCAGATGAAGAGGAGGACGACCGTGACAATAAAGATGGCAAGATGCAGTAGATGGTATAGAGTACAGTATATACTGTACATATGAGATGAGTAATGTAGGGTATGTAAACATTATATTAAGTGGCATTGTTTAAAGTGGCTAGTGATACATTTTCCAATATTAAAGTGGCTGGAGTTGAGTCAGTATGTTGGCAGCAGCCACTCAATGTTAGTGGTGGCTGTTTAACAGTCCTTGAGAGAGAAGCTGTTTTTCAGTCTCTCGGTCCCTGCATTAATGCACCTGTACTGACCTTGCCTTCTGGATGATAGCGGGGTGAACAGGCAGTGGCTCGGGTGGTTGTTGTCCTTGATGATCTTTATGGCCTTCCTGTGACATCGGGTGGTGTAGGTGTCCTGGAGGGCAGGTAGTTTGCCCCCAGGAGTGCGTTGTGCAGACCTCACTACCCTGTGGAGAGCCTTACGGGTGTGGGCGGAGCAGTTGCCATACCAGGCTGTGATACTGCCCGACAAGATGCTCTCGATTGTGCATCTGTAAAAGTTTGTGTGCTTTTGGTCACATGCTGAATTTCTTCAGCCTCCTGAGGTTGAAGATGCGCTGCTGCGCCTTCTTCACCACGCTGTCTGTGTGGGTGGGCCAATTCAGTTTGTCTGGGATGTGTACGCCGAGGAATTTAAAACTTAGTACCCTCTCCACTACTGTCCCATCGATGTGGATATGGGGGTGCTCCCTCTGTCTTTTCCTGAAGTCCACGATCATCTCCTTTGTTTTGTTGACGTTGAGTGTGAGGTTATTTTCCTGACACCACACTCCGAGGGCCCTCACCTCCTCCCTATAGGCCATCTCGTCGTTGTTGGTAATCAAACCTACCACTGTGGTGTCGTCTGCAAACTTGATGATTGAGTTGTAGGCGTGCATGGCCAAGCAGTCGTGGGTGAACAGGGAGTGGGGTCCCAGTGTTGAGGTTCAGCGTGGTGGAGATGTTGTTGCCTACCCTCACCACCTGGGGGCGGCCCGTCAGGAAGTCCAGTACCCAGTTGCACAGGGCGAGCTTAATGACGAGTTTGGAGGGTACTATGGTGTTAAATGCTGAGCTGTAGTCAATGAACAGCATTCTCACATAGGTTTTCCTCTTGTCCAGATGGGTTAGGGCAGTGTGCAGTGTGGTTGTGATTGCGTCATCTGTGGACCTATTGGGGCGGTAAACAAATTGGAGTGGGTCTAGGCTGTCAGGTAGGGTGGAGCTGATATGGTCCTTGACTAGTCTCTCAAAGCACTTCATGATGACGGAAGTGAGTGCTACGGGGCAGTAGTCGTTTGGCTCAGTTACCTTAGCTTTCTTGGGAACAGGAACAATGGTGGCCCTCTTGAAGCATGTGGGAACAGCAGACTGGGATAAGCATTGATTGAATATGTCTGTAAACACACCAGCCAGCTGGTCTGCGCATGCTCTGAGGACGAGGCTGTGGGTGCCATCTGAGCCTGCAGCCTTGCGAGGGTTAACACGTTTAAATGTTTTACTCATGTCGGCTGCAGTGAAGGAGAGTCTGCAGGTTTTGGTAGCGGGCCGTGTCAGTGGCATTGTACTGTCCTCAAAGCGAGCAAAGAAGTTGTTTAGTCTGTCAGGGAGCAAGACATCCTGGTCCGCGACGGGGCTGGTTTTGTTTTTGTAATCCGTGATTGACTGTAGACCCTGCCACATACCTCTTGTGTCTGAGCGTTGAATTGCAACTCTACTTTGTCTCTACACTGACGCTTAGCTTGTTTGATTGCCTTGCAGAGGGAATAGCTACACTGTTTGTATTCGGTCATGTTTCCGGTCACCTTGCCCTGGTTAAAAGCAGTGGTTCGCACGAATGCTGCCATCAATCCACGGTTTCTGGTTTGGGAATGTTTTAATAGTTGCTGTGGGTACGACATCACCGATGCTCTTGCTAATAAACTCGCTCACCGAATCAGCGTATTCATCAATGTTGTTGATTGACGCAATGCGGAACATATCCCAATCCACGTGATCGAAGCAATCATGAAGCGTGGAATCAGATTGGTCGGACCAGCGTTGACCAGACCTGAGCGCGGGTGTTTCCTGTTTTAGTCTCTGTCTATAGGCATATTATGTATATATACAGTGTTGTAACGATGTACAAATGGTTAAAGTACAAAAGGGAAAATAAATACAAAATAAATATAGGTTGTATTTACAATCGTGTTTGTTTTTCACTGGTTGCCCTTTTCTTGTGGCAACAGGTCACAAATATTGCTGCTGTGATGGCACACACCGAGTAGATATGGGAGTTTATCAAAATCGGGTTTGTTTTCGATTTTTTTGTGGATCTGTGTAATATGAGGGAAATATGTGTCTCTAATACTATATGGTCGTACATTTGGCAGGCGGTTAGGAAGTGCAGCTCAGTTTCCACCTCATTTTGTGGGCAGTGTGGACATAGCCCTGTTTTCTCTTGAGATCCAGGTCTACCTATGGCGGCCTTTCTCAATAGCAAGACTATGCTCACTGAGTCTGTACATAGTCTTCTCTCTCCCCTCTCTCTCTCTCGCCACCCTGAAACACCACCATACACCATACTCTGTTTCTTCCTCATAAGTTATGCAACTAAGATATTGTATCTCAGCAGCATACAGTATCACAACAAGTCTGGCCTTTCAGATAATATTCCGATTAAGGGTCATCATGAATGTTTTATGCAATTATCTCCTTGCAGGAGACCAGACCACGTGGTATGAGTCTGATGATTTAGCCAGGCAAGTGCTGTACCGTAACAGCAAAGGAATCGTCCAAGTTGAAATACCAAATGAGACCATTGTGAACATGATGCAGTACTAATGACGTGAAGGTTAAGGTACAAGGACAGACTAAGGTGTGGTAAAATGTCAGAGTCACCAATGGAGTATTGCGAGTAGAAGGGGAACAAGGAGAAACGAGACAGAATAATAACAATGAAGGAAATGTCACCTAGAGGAGAAGAATAGATTGCTTCCCAAAATGGCCGCCTGTCCTATATAGTGCACTATTTTTGACCAGGGTCCATGGTGCACAACTGTATATAGAGAATAGGGGGCAATTTTGGGACGCACGGCCTTGAGAGTAGTAGGGGAACTCAGATGATTATGTTGGGAGTGGTGGAGAGTTTTTGTAAATCCATGTTTAAAACTTTGGTTTGAGAATGTCCTTGAGAGGGTGTGTGCCAATAAATAGGCTTCCATAGCAGGCACATAACACGCAGCCAGGTTTCTATCTGTCAAACACATCCCCTGAAACTCCTTTTGACCTGTTATGTCATCGGTCAAACATTATCACGAGTGACTTGTTCAGCATTCAGCAGCCTAGCCTATATGGTGAGTAAGACTTATACTGCCTATATGGTGAGTAAGAATGACGATCCCTATATGGTGAGTAAGAATGACAATCCCTGTATTGTGAGAAAGAATGACCCTGTATCTATAACTTCCTGTTTTGTGGAACTCATCTACAGTCTCTGGCGAATGCCTTAGCTGATTAGGTTTCGTGCGTCCCAACATTACATCTATCTACTATGTTCAATCATTCTTACCTGTAGCAGATAGACAATACATGGAACATCGTGATAAAAAGTACTGGGAATGTAAATAAGTCACAAAGAAACACATATTACAGCAAACGCACCATATACAGAGAATCATAATTTACAAAATAGATAGGAGAAAGTCAACACAGTTGATCAGAGAAAATGTAAAAATTCCAATTGCAGATCTCTTTTTCACAATTATCCCTCAAATTGAAGTTTTATGTTATGAAAAATAAATCAACATGATTTCCATCATGATCAAGAGAGACCTCTTCACCTGTTGGGAATTACCTGCTGGGAATTACAGTAGTTGTAGTTGGAGGGAACCTAAGCAACATCCAATTTGTTTGCCTAATGTGCTTAAAGTGTAGTTTATCCAGGCCTAAGCGGTAAATGAGTCAGCTGGATGCTTGATATAGGCCTGTGCCTGGCTGGCCCACTGATTGATCTCAAATGTGAATAATGGAATTGTCTGCCTACAAATAAAGTGCCTCTTCAGCCGCTCTCATTCATTATCCCACAGCGTTGTTGGTCTGATCTATGAGGCTATCTGCGCGTCGCTGGAGCACATCTGAAAGTTGTTAGGTGTTCTAAATCACTTTATGTTTACTACAAACCAGTGAAAAATGACCATATACGATTACAGGAGAATCAACGGAACCTGCCCCCTTGACAGTTCTAAAAGGAACATTCGATCCCTGCAACATTCTGTAGGAAGGTGGAATGTGCTTGGGGTGAGAAAACACATTGAAACATCACTATAACATCTGACCTCTGTATAAGGATAGTGCATCATTAAGCTTCAAGAAACTATCCCACAGCTTTGGAACTATGAACATATGCACTGGCATATGCCAGAAGGGATTTGTACATTCTAAATGAGCAAAATCACATTACATTTATTATTTTTGGAATTGCCTCGACTTCCATCTGTTGTACCCACCATCTGTAAATACATAATGTGGGGAATTTGAATAGCTTTTACATAACACTGTCTGGGACTTGGGGCGCTAGTGTTATCAGTTATTGGATATGTGCCATATTGCTGAGGGATTTTGACTGTTGTATTAGTGAATTCCACTCTGTATTTGAGCTTGTTATAGCCATTTGCGTTGTACAACCCCATCCCGCAAAGGCTATATCCATATCAATGAATGAGACAAAACAAAATATTGATTAAGTCTTTGCTATAACCTGTCCTGAGTGAAATAGCCAAAAGGTCCCCAATGGTCAAGAAGACTATCTATAGCCTATTCTTATTGCCAGATCAGTTTTCCACATCAGCTACTGCATTGCTTCTTCAACTATTTTGTTAAAAAAAGTGTTTAGAACCTGTATTTAGAGGCCTGTGAGCTAGGGCCTATTTTTAATGGGAGTCCTATTATAAAAAGTTATAAAACACAAATAGAGTTCTGAAATTATTCCACAAGACACCAGTACCCAAAATGATAGCCTACAAGTTGAAGGACTATTATTTTTTTTTGCGGATAGGCCTAAATTAAACATTGAATTATTAAAGTGATAGGCTAAAGAATTTAGGAGAATTTAGATCATTTTCAATACACACATCGATTTCAATAAACAAATGTTTTTCTTTGATTTAGTTCATATTGCAACATAGGCAAATGACTGACTGGATGACATACTGACTGTCCGAACTGAATGAAGGATGAATTAAATGTTAAAATATGTTGGAATGACTAGTTGCACGCACCATGCATGCTCTTCAATTTATTTGGCTAGTAGGCAAATAGGCCTACATTAGGGCTGCATGCCTCCAGAAGAGCATCGTCTGAGGCTAAGGGGTACTTTTCCAGATGCGCATGGTACTGTAGTGCTGCATAGAGATCACAAGCTCTTCAACTGGGCAGCAGTGTCACGGTGGATGGAATAGCCTATACAGAGCCTATAAGACCACCGCAACAGACTTATTGTAAAGTGTGGGGATAAGCTTATGCCAGATTTAGCTGACGTTTAACCTCTCCCTTGTTTATTTCAAAGTCCATATGTTCATGACCCGATTCATATAAATCATGTCAAATGATTACAAATTCATATTAACCCCTCCTACAGAATATTCTTTGGTGATGAAATAAATATCAAAATATTCTATTAATATTCATACATAATTCATACATTCACTAGCTTTAAGCACCAACTGTCAGAGCAGCTCACAGATTACTGCACCTGTACATAGCCCACCTATAATTTAGCCCAAACAACTACCTCTTTCCCTACTGTATTTAATTTATTTATTTATTTTGCTCCTTTGCACCCCCATTATTTGTATTTCTACTTTGCACATTCTCCCATTGCAAATCTACCATTCCAGTGTTTTACTTGCTATATTGTATCTACTTTGCCACCATGGCCTTTTTGCCTTTACCTCCCTTATCTCACCTCATTTGCTCACATCGTATATAGACTTGTTTATACTGTATTATTGACTGTATGTTTGTTTTACTCCATGTGTAACTCTGTGTCGTTGTATGTGTCAAACTGCTTTGCTTTATCTTGGCCAGGTCGCAATTGTAAATGAGAACTTGTTCTCAACTTGCCTACCTGGTTAAATAAAGGTGAAATAAATAAAAAAATAAAATTCTATGCTTCATTATTCCTGGTAGATACTACTGGTTATGATGGCAGACAGAGTCCAGAGAATGGGATGGTGCAATATTGAATTAGTCATATTTTGATAAGGTGCATAGTAAAAAGAGCCGTTCAAAATGTATAAGTCGTTTGCAAACTGCACACCATTAACAACGACGTGAGGGATAAAGACAGTTTGTGAGATAGCTCTACCAACCAATTGATAGTTATAGTAGTTGGTAATTATCAGTCTTAAAAGTATGCCTGATCTACTATGAAGAACTACTAAAATAGGGATTTTGTCAGACACGTCGGCAGCTTCTAGCCTAGCTAAATAGGATGACTTGTTGGGGAGCAGAAAGATAACATTAGTTAGTTGTCTGGCTGGCTGGCTGCTACTGCCTGAGCAGAGATGAGATAATGGTTGCGTTCCCCTGCTCAGATGTTGCATGCATCAACCAATGGTTGCAGGGCAGATTTCTGTAACATATGATGTGGTTAGCTGATACGTAAAATACGAATCCAGGCTTTGTAAGATCTGGCAGAAGAGCCCGGGATGACTTAGAAATTAAATAAGTCATTAAAATAAAGTAATATACAGTGGCAAGAAAAAGTATGTGAACCCTTTGGAATTACCTGGATTTCTGCATAAATTGGTCATCAAATTTGATCTGATCTTCATCTTAGTCACAACAATAGATGAACACAGTGTGCTTATACTAAGAACACACAAATTATTATATTTTTCACAGTGTAGGTTGGAAAAAGTATGTGAACCACTAGGCTAATGACTTTTCCCAAAAGCTAATTGGAGTCAGGAGTCAGCTAACCTGGAGTACAATCATTGAGACAAGATTGGAGATGTTGGTTAGAGCTGCCCTGCCTTATAAAAAACACTCACAAAATTTGAGTTTGCTATTCACAAGAAGCGTTGCCTGATGTGAACCATGCCTCAAACAAAAGAGATCTCAGAAGACCTAAGATTAAGAATTTTTGACTTGCATAAAGCTGAAAAGGGTTACAAAAGTATCTCTTAAAGCCTTGATGTTCATCAGTCCATAGACAAATTGTCTATAAATGGAGAAATTTCAGAACTGTTACTACTCTCCCTAGGAGTGGCCATCCTGCAAAGATGACTGCAAGAGCACAGTGCAGAATGCTCAATGAGGTTAAGAATCCTAGAGTGTCAGCTAAAGGCTTACTGAAATCTCTGGAACATGGTAACATCTGTTGACGAGACTACGATATGTAAAACACTAAAAAAGAATGGTGTTCATGGGAGGACACCACGGAAGAAGCCACTGCTGTCCAAAAAAAACATTGCTGCACATCTGAAGTTAGCAAAAGAGCGCCTGGATGTTCTACAGTGCTTCTGGCAAAATATTATGAACACAGATGAAACTACAGTTGAGTTGTTTGGAAGGAACACACAACACTATGTGTGGAGAAAAAAAGATACAGCACACCAACATCAAAACCTGATGATCAGATCAAATTTGATGACCAATTTATGCAGAAATCCAGGTAATTCCAAAGGGTTCACATACTTTTTCTTGCCACTGTACAGTACACAACTGAAACACTTTATTAAAGGTCCAGTGAAGTTGTGATTTTCAATGATTTATATATATTCCCACACTATAAGGTTGGAATAATGCTGTGAAATTGTGAAAAGTATGATCATTCCATTTTAGTGAAGAAAGAAATAACTTTAAAACTTTAGTTTGAAAGGACTGCCTGGAATTTCAGCCTGTTTTGGTGGGATGGAGTTTAGGCCTGCCTGGTTACATCACCAGGCAGTAAATGAATGAATAGATAAACAAGAAAAACTTCCTAACCTCCCTGGCAATAACAGTTAGTTTTCCGTTTTCCCCTCCACACTTCCAGCCAGTCCTAGCAACATTCTTTCTTGAGAAATTGCTCTTTGCTAAGAAGCTGTGTTTGTTTGTTTTTGATTATTTTAATTGCAAGCAATCACAGTAAGGTACTTAATTTTTATGTTTTGATACTGAGATAAAAATGGCTGTGATGGACCTTTAAAGTAAAGTAATGAGAATAAATGTTTGTTAATAAGTTATAAGCAGTAATGGGCAGTCATTTCCTTCATGGGGCTCTTATTAATTGTTTTATTCTATGTTGTTAAATACAACAAAATGTTTTCTGTGTTTTGGCAATTGAATATCCTTAATATTTGGTTTTGGAATGTCAATTTACAAAGCTCTAAAATCATTTCAAGATCATATTTCATAATGCATGTCATGTTTATCGCTCAGCACTAATGTCTAGTGGCACACCACAAAGGCAAACTGTATAGGATATTGTCTTCTGTGAACGTTTTAAATAAATCCTGTGATAAAAGCAACCTATTCCATTCACAGATATGTGGTCGCTATCGGAATAGTGAACTCACACATTTTGAAATCATCTGCTTATACTGTACTGTTACTCTGGGCTGCTGGAGAGTTATAGAAAGCAGTTGTCAATAAGCAGACATGTCACATTTTCTAATGCTAGTGATACCATGTTGCAATAAGAGTCCATGGTGAATTAATCAGCAGTCACCTAACATGAGGAACTAGGCAGACTTCTGACCCAGTTTCTCTGGTACAGTTGTACTGTATCCAAGATGTCATCATCGTGTCATAGAATGTTGTGGCTAAGAACAGAATGTTTCAGCTTGGTTAAGCTCAGATTCAGACATGAAGGCTATGATGAGAGCAAAGGATGCCAATAATGGCGAACACATTGCTTCACATCCCACCCATATGATAATCCGTTTACCGGTCTAGCAAAAACATCTGTTGCACAAGATGATGAATGCATGATTCAGTGGCTAAGTATAGCAAAGACACTTCAAGTATTCATTAGTAGATTTGCTCAATCTCAAAAATGTATTCAAGTTCATTCAGTGTACTTCTCCTTGATGCCAAAGTGCCCACTGTCTTGCATCAGTAAAGGGGCTGAAGCAGGCTGGGGCAATATGGCTCACATACCAAAACACTTGTCATCTCCATATCCCATTAGATTCACTCTTGTGGAGGAGGAGGAGGATGAGGATGAGGATGAGGAGGAGTGTTCGTTCCTAGCCTGTAGTGATTGGGGATTAGATGATTTGTTAATACCCTGTAAATTGCACTTGTAGTTCCACCCCTGTATCATCTGATATACCAATAAAGACTTTGCTGTTAGGTCTTCATGTAGAACATTGTCCATAGAAAAAGACACTTAAATCCTTGTGTAAAGCTTTGGGTGTATGTGAAGCATTCTCTGCAGAATTCAACAATGTGGTGTTCCTGCTGACCCATTACTATCCCTCTGTCAGACTACAGATCAGATTCCATATCATCTGCTTTCTGAAATAATGGCCTGAAAAATGTCACTGTGAAATTACATCATGGCTGGTTTTGTGTGCATACTGTAAGGAAGTTATGATACAGACCAGGTTCAGCTGAATGCCTACTGCATTATTGAACAGGCTGCATTTCTCTGGAATGGTTGCCTAGGGGGAGATAGACAGGTATTATTTGAGTATAAATATTTTCAGAGATCAAGGTTTTTCTTTCTCCAGGTGCAATTTGTTGATTCAAACTGGTGGCATTTCAGAACGATACTACTGCATCATGTTATTCCCAGAAGAAATGCAACTGAAACTGTGTGTGTGTGTGTGTGTGTGTGTGTGTGTGTGTGTGTGTGTGTGTGTGTGTGTGTGTGTGTGTGTGTGTGTGTGTGTGTGTGTGTGTGTGTGTGTGTGTGTGTGTGTGTGTGTGTGTGTGCATATGCATGTGCATGTGCATATGTGTGTGCGTGTCTAAATTATAGCAAGGTTTTACTGGCGTAGCATACAAATCAAAACAAATCTGCTCCCTCTGGCTTCACGCTGTCGACTATGGTTTCAACTGCCAAAAAACATATCAAATAATCAATATTGAATTAATGTGAGTTCCACTGAAAGATTTTACAAGAGGAAGGCTCGGCCACAAAGTACAGCTAGATATTACTATTGGCATTAAAAATATAATAATTTATTTCCCCTGAAAAATTAAATGCTTTATACACTGAGTGTACAAAACATTAAGAACACCTTCCTAATATTGAGTTGCACCCGCTTTTGCCCTCAGAACAGCCTCAACTCGTCAGGGCATGGACTCTGTAAGGTGTCGAAAGTGCACCATAGGGATGCTGGCCCATGTTGACGCCAATGCATCCCACTGTTGTGTCAAGTTGGCTGGTTGTCCTTTGGGTGATGGACCATTCTTGATACACATGGGAAACTATTCAGTGTATAAAAAAAACAGCAGCGGTGCAGTTCTGACACTCTCAAACCAGTGCAACTGGCACCTACTACCATACCCCATTCAAAAGCACTTCAATCTTTTGTCTTGCCCATTCACCCTTTGAATGACACACACACAATCCATGTCTCAACTGTCTCAAGGTTTAACTTAAACTGTCTCCTCCCTTTCTTTACACTGGTTGATGTGGATTTAACAAGTGACATCAATAAGAGATCAGAGTTTTCACCTGTAAGTAAGCATTTCACGGTAAGGTGAATACCTGCTGTATTTGATTTGATTTGATTCACCTGGTCAATCTATGTCATGGAAAGAGCAAGTGTTCTTAATGTTTTGTGCACTTAGTCTCTCAGTATACACTAGTTTATTCCGATTTAATTTAAGTGATAATGTATTTGCACGGTTTGCCAGCCCACAATTTAGTCTCGGGCCTAACAACACCTGTGCCAATCTATCCTCTTTAACATCGGCTTCTAGGACATTATCCCTTTTATACAACGGGTTACCAACCTATTTAAAAAATGATATACATATTTTAATAACATTTTCATTTTGATGAATTTATCCATACTATTTCATCCTTTCACAAGATATAGTCCTGATACAAATCTAGTGTTGCTACCCAAACCGGCCGGTCATTCGTTCTATTGGTTCTTCGGTTGTCAGAGACGCGACCCAGTCGTTCAGTCTTTTTGTTCTGTATTTATGTACGCGACCCAGTCGTTCATTCTAAATTTTCCATTGCCATACTGGCTGGCAACTTCCCTATCCCTTGCTTGCTAGCTAGCCAACTACGGCTAACTTACAACTCACGTCAAACAGTGCAGCCAGAATAACAACAGAAGCTGCATTTGCATTTGTTTAAGCTGTTTTCTAGTGACATTTATTTGGATACATTCATAACAATGAGCTAATGAGGCATAGAAAATATGCTCTCTCCTCAGGACACTGTTGTTCAGAGAAGCTAGCCAACAACAGCAGCTAACACAATAACTTCAAATTGAAGCTGGAAAGACTGCAAACTAGCTGTACTTCATTTCAATTTACCTTTTTCAATTGACATTTCTTTGTATATCTCTATCAATGTCACGCCCTGGTCGAAGTATTTTGTGTTTATTTTCATTTATTTGGTCAGGCCAGGGTGTGGCATGGGTTTTTGTATGTGGTGTGTTGGGTTTGTAGCTTAGTGGGGTGTTCAAGTGAAGTCTATGGCAGTCTGAAGTGGTTCTCAATCAGAGGCAGGTGTTTATCGTTGTCTCTGATTGGGAACCATATTTAGGCAGCCATATTCTTTGGGTGTTTCGTGGGTGATTGTCCTTAGTGTCCTTGTTCTGTGTTTATGTGCACGAGTATTAGGCTGTTTCGGTTTTCGTTACGTTTATTGTTTTGTAGTGTTTGTATTTAGATTCGTGTTGCTTCAGTTTAAATAAACATGGATCGCAATCTACACGCCGCATTTTGGTCCGACTCTCCTTCACACCTAGAAAACCGTTACAATCAACATGATGCCAGCTGATTCATGATTTCGACTGGCTGAGAAACGCTACCTGTCTGTCTCATCCCGATTCCCGACACGTTCATTACTATGGGACAGCTGGAGATGAATATTGAAACAATGTTAAAACTTCTTTGGGTACGGGGGGCAGTATTGAGTAACTTGGATGAATAAGGTGCCCAGAGTAAACTGCCTGCTACTCAAGCCCAGAAGCTAAGATATGCATATTACAGTGCCTTGCGAAAGTATTCGGCCCCCTTGAACTTTGCGACCTTTTGCCACATTTCAGGCTTCAAACATAAAGATATAAAACTGTATTTTTTTGTGAAGAATCAACAACAAGTGGGACACAATCATGAAGTGGAACGACATTTATTGGATATTTCAAACTTTTTTAACAAATCAAAAACTGAAAAATTGGGCGTGCAAAATTATTCAGCCCCCTTAAGTTAATACTTTGTAGCGCCACCTTTTGCTGCGATTACAGCTGTAAGTCGCTTGGGGTATGTCTCTATCAGTTTTGCACATTGAGAGACTGAATTTTTTTCCCTTTCCTCCTTGCAAAACAGCTCAAGCTCAGTGAGGTTGGATGGAGAGCATTTGTGAACAGCAGTTTTCAGTTCTTTCCACAGATTCTCGATTGGATTCAGGTCTGGACTTTGACTTGGCCATTCTAACACCTGGATATGTTTATTTTTGAACCATTCCATTGTAGATTTTGCTTTATGTTTTGGATCATTGTCTTGTTGGAAGACAAATCTCTGTCCCAGTCTCAGGTCTTTTGCAGACTCCATCAGGTTTTCATCCAGAATGGTCCTGTATTTGGCTCCATCCATCTTCCCATCTATTTTAACCATCTTCCCTGTCCCTGCTGAAGAAAAGTAGGCCCAAACCATGATGCTGCCACCACCATGTTTGACAGTGGGGATGGTGTGTTCAGCTGTGTTGCTTTTACGCCAAACATAACGTTTTGCATTGTTGCCAAAAGTTCAATTTTGGTTTCATCTGACCAGAGCACCTTCTTCCACATGTTTGGTGTGTCTCCCAGGTGGCTTGTGGCAAACTTTAAACTACACTTTTTATGGATATCTTTAAGAAATGGCTTTCTTGTTGCCACTCTTCCATAAAGGCCAGATTTGTGCAATATACGACTGATTGTTGTCCTATGGACAGAGTCTCCCACCTCAACTGTAGATCTCTGCAGTTCATCCAGAGTGATCATGGGCCTTTTGGCTGCATCTCTGATCAGTCTTCTCCTTGTATGAGCTGAAAGTTTAGAGGGACGGCCAGGTCTTGGTAGATTTGCAGTGGTCTGATACTCCTTCCATTTCAATATTATCGCTTGCACAGTGCTCCTTGGGATGTTTAAAGCTTGGGAAATCTTTTTGTATCCAAATCCGGCTTTAAACTTCTTCACAACAGTATCTCGGACCTGCCTGGTGTGTTCCTTGTTCTTCATGATGCTCTCTGCGCTTTTTACGGACCTCTGAGACTATCACAGTGCAGGTGCATTTATACGGAGACTTGATTACACACAGGTGGATTGTATTTATCATCATTAGTCATTTAGGTCAACATTGGATCATTCAGAGATCCTCACTGAACTTCTGGAGAGAGTTTGCTGCACTGAAAGTAAAGGGGCTGAATAATTTTGCACGCCCAATTTTTCAGTTTTTGATTTGTTAAAAAAGTTTGAAATATCCAATAAATGTCGTTCCACTTCATGATTGTGTCCCACTTGTTGTTGATTCTTCACAAAAAAATACAGTTTTATATCTTTATGTTTGAAGCCTGAAATGTGACAAAAGGTCGCAAAGTTCAAGGGGGCCGAATACTTTCGCAAGGCACTGTATTAGTTGATTTGGATAGAAAACACACTGAAGTTTCTAAAACTGTTTGAATGATGTCTGTGAGTATAACAGAACTCAAATGGCAGACAAAAAACAGAGAAAAATCCAACCAGGAAGTGGGAAATCTGAGGTTTGTAGTTTTTCAAGCGATTGCCTATCCAATATACAGTGTAAATGGGGTCAGGATGGGCGAGCTACGTTCCTTTTAATTTCTAAAGACAAATGAACTGTCCGGTTTGAATATTATTGAAGATTTATGATAAAAACATCCTAAAGATTGATTATATACATCGTTTGACATGTTTCTACGAACTGTAATGGAAAGTTTTTTGAGTTTTCTTCTGGACTTAGTGCCCGCACCTTGTGCATTTTGGATTACTGGACTAAAAGCGCAAACAAAAAGGAGGTATTTTGACATAAATATGAACTTTATTGAACAAAACAAACATGTATTGTCTAACATGGAGACCTGGGAGTGCCATCAGATGAAGATCATCAAAGGTAAGTGATTAATCTTAACACTATTTCTGACTTTTGTGACACCTCTCCTTGGTTGGAAAATGGCTGTATAGTTTTCTGTGGCTAGGCGCTGACCTAACATAATTGCATGGTGTGCTTTCACTGTAAAAGTTCTGACACAGCGGTTGCATTAAGGAGAAGTTTATCTTTAATTGTATGTTTAACACTTGTATCTTAGATCAATGTTTATGATGAGTATTTCTGTAATTTGATGTGGCTCTCTGCACTTTCACCGGATGTTTGTTTGAGATAATGCATTTCTGAACATAATGCACCAATTTCAAATGAGGTTTTTGGACGTAAAGATGAACTTTATCAAACAAAACACACATTTATTGTCTACCATGGAGTCCTGGGAGTGCCATCCGGTGAAGATCATCAAAGGTTAGTGATTAATTTTAACGCTATTTCTGTCTTTTGTGACACCTCTCCTTCTTTGGAAAATGGCTGTATGATTTTCTGTGGCTAGGCGCTGACCTAACATAATCGCAAGGTGTGCTTTCACCATAAAGCCTTTTTCAAGTCAGACTGGTTGGATTAACAATAAGTTTATCTTTAAAATGGTGTATAATACTTGTATGTTTGAGGAATTTTAATTATGAGATTTCTGTTGTTTGAATTTTGGCGCCATGCAATTTTACTGGCTGTTGGCGAGCTAGCTTCCCACATATCCCAGAGAGGTTTTAAAAACAGAAAGCTTTATACACATTTCCACTGTTAAAAATTAAATGTTAGTCGAAAAGACATGTGAGATAATGTCTAGATGCTTTTTATAGTTGATATCAAGTTTATCAATTGCCTGGCTGGGCTAATGAGACAGTGGATTGCGCTGTCAGATGGTACAGAGTAAATACACATTTCGATGTCATAGATTTAGCCAGTGGTAACTTGTGGAATAGACACCGGCTGGAATGCGGTTTTAACCAATCAGCATTCAGGATTACATCCTCTTTTGGTATAAAAATGTATGTAATTATGGGGCAATCAAAATTAAGTGTTACCATATCTCGCTGTGTTGTATCAATACCCCTTGAATCCACTCTGTGGCCTCATATTAAGTGATTGTGTAGTGTAGCCAATCGTTTACACTTTCCATCTATCTACCTCATTTACTCTCAGACTTGGCATATGAAATGAAAGTGGCCCCTCGTCTACACTACAACACAATATTATTTTCATTTGCTGTCTGACAGAGATTCCTCCCAAGAGGATGGGGGGGAATTAAATTGATATGATTTGAGTCCGAATGTAATATAAGGCTGACATTCTACTGAACTGTAACCTTATCTGAGCAGGTATTGTTTGTGTGGGTGGCCTGTGAGGCCCCAGGGGCAGGGCAGAGAGCCACGGCCCTGGCCCAGGGAGGGGCGAGTGCAGGGAAGGACAAGACATGACTGTCTCAGAACACACACACGGTTTCACTGATGAGGACAACCTGATATGGTTCAGAGGGAGGGAGCCCACTTACAGGGGGTGGTAGCTGATACCAACTAACCAGCATGGGAGCCGTGCCAACACAGCAGCTGAAAGCCCGTTGACACCGCCCAATGGGGAGCGTAATACGACACCCTCATAACGGCACATTCACTTGTCATTGTACTGGACCCTTTGTCTTATACAGAACATTGTGGCCTGTCTTTTTGTTAGGGGAAAGTTGAGGATATCTCTGACTTGATATCACTCCACAGCGAGAGCGTACGGACAGAATAAGGAGAGGACGGCTGGTGGCTGGTGCAGTTAGAGCGGGTTTGTCCTAAAGTGCCGGTCCATATTCAAACCTTGGGAGATGTCTGGGTGAAGCAGGTTCTTTTCACTAACCTATTAGTGTAAAAGTACAATCAAGGGCTTAACCCCACTTTGTGGAGTCTAATGCTCAATTTGTATAAAATCTGTCTTCATTATCAGACGTTCTGTTTTCCAATCTACCGCTTATGTCTTGGCTGACACTACCTATCTTTGGAGTACAGTTTACTTGGAAACAACTACAAGAGGTGGATAGCTAAGCTGCTGCACTGCACTACAGCCCTTAAACACAACTCACTGAACCATGCATGTACTGTGTATTTGCGTTGAAACCCGGAAGCCACATACTACAATTTGAAGACAATCTCCGTCATAGCAAGAAAAATGTGTAGTGTGCACTATTTACACACATTTGTAAACACATATTCAATGAACCTACAGTCATTGAAATCTCAGCTCAATCGAGGTAGAAACTGGGATACAAACCTTTATTTTTAACAGAGTCCCATTGAAAACATGTTCTCTTTCACAAGGGAGCCTTGCATACATAAACACAATTTACAAAATACGATAGAATACAAATATACAAAATTACCAACACGCTCAAGAAAAATGATCACATTCCTCAGCAAAGAGGTCCCCAATCAACATTTTGAATTGCCTGAGCGGCACCAGTACATCCAGTTGTAGGGAACTCTGTCGATTGTTCCATACGTGGCGAGCAAAGAATGCTGAGGAGACTGAAGGGATTTCCAGAATTAGCCATCCCTGAGACCGGGTATGGCAACTCATACATCTGGAACTTAGCAGCCCTTTCCTGAAGTCAAATGACCTTGTGGCCTCATCGGTGGAATGTTATTAAAAAAAATCAGAATTTTTAAAAAGCTGCCGAAGATACGGTGTTTCTGTCAAACGGTTTTGCTACATTTCAGTCTTTGATTAATTATATAAAGTGTGGTATTGGGATGTAAACTCATAGTGTTCTCCATTTCAACTCTATGTATGACATGGTACAGGAGTATACTTTTGTTTCAAAGTCAATTTGTTTAAGACTACCAAGGAACACTCTGTTTGACCCTTGTTTAGCCCACTGCAGTAAGCGGTTAATGATGTTAGGTACGGCAAGAGTATTTGTAAAAGAGCTTTATAAATAAAAAGAGAGCAATGAATCGACCTACATGACTTCAAAGAGGGCCAGCCTAATTTCTGGTAAAGAATGCATGGCTAATTCTGGAAATTTCAAAAAGAGATTCAACCACAAAGACCAGGGAGGTTTGCCAATGCTTCACCAAGAATGGTACTTATTGGTAGATGGGTAAAAAAAAGCAGACATTGAATATCCCTTTGAGCATGGTGGAGTTATTAATAACACTGGATGATACAGGGTGAAAAAATGGAAGCCTGTACAGACAAAAAATATTCCAACATATGTTTACGGTTTGCAACAAGGCACTAAAGTAATACTGCAAAAAATGTAGCAAAGCATTCTCTTTTTGTCCTGAATCTTTGGGGCAAATCAAATATGACACCTTACTGAGTACCACTCTCCATATTTTGAAGCATATGGTGGTAAAAAACAGAAACATAATGGAGGAAAAATCCTAGAGGAAAACCTGATTCAGTCTGCTTTCCACTAGACACTGGGAGATTAATTCACATTTCAGCAGGGCAATAACCTAAAACACAAGGCCAAATAATATATACTGGAGTTACTTACCAAGACGGCACTGAATGTTCCTGAGTGGCCTATTTACAGTTTTGACTTAAATCGGCTTGAAAACCTGTGGCAAGACTTGAAAATGACTGTCTAGCAATGATCAACAACCAACTTGATAGAGCTTGAAGACTTCTAAAAGTCTGGGATAATATGGGATAATCCCTGTGTGCAAAGATCTTAGAGACTTACCCAGGAAGACTCACAGCTGTAATTGCTGCCAAAGATGATTCTAGCATGTAGTGACTCAGGAATGTGAATACTGATGTAAATAAGATATTTCTGTACTTAATTTTCAATAAATGTGCAAACATTTTGAAAAACATATTTTCACTTTGTCATTATGAGGTGTTGTGAGTAGATAGGTGAGAAAAATGTATCCATTTTGAAATCAGTCTGTAACACAACATAATGCTCAATAAGGTATGAATACTTTCTGAAGCCACTGTACATCACTCTCACACACACGCACGCACGCACACACACACACACACACACATACTGGACCTAAAATCGACCCCATGCGGGACCCCTTTGTAATATCAAGGAAACCTGACTTAACACCATGAGAAGGTGTCCTAGGTAGTTTTCAAAACAATTATATGCACCCTGATCCAGGACAATATTGCCGACAACCTTTGAATTAGTAGTGAGTGATCAACAGTGTCAAAGGCCTTTGACAGGTGAATGGAAAGGGTAGCACAATGTTGCCTTTTGTCCGTATCTCTGCTGTATCATTGGTTATAAATGATGTGAGTAAATGTATATTTAACCACATCAGTTTTTGAACAAGGAATGGAGCAGAGATAGTGCTATGACCAGGTCTAAAGTCAAACATTCAGAATACATTTCATAGACAAAAACTATCTTCCCTGCGAGTTGATCAATGATTGTAATATTTTAGCTACGCAACAAAGTTTGGAAATAGGCCAATAGTTATTTAGGTCACAAAAGTCACCACCTTTGTGGAGAGGGAGCACATGGACCGTCTTCCAAACCTTGGGGATAGTACCAGATGTAATCGTTAGATGAAAAATATGGGTTAACAATTCAGCAATCAAGGGAGCGGAGAGCTGTAGTAAAAACTGATCAGCATATCAACCCCAATGGATTTTTTTTACACCAATCTCAAGCAAAGCACTTATCACAGGTTGCCACTTGTTGAAATTTCACAGGTCATCATTCAAGTCAGCTAGAGGCTGAGGATTCCTCTAAAATAAAAAGCTTGCAGAGAACATGATTAAAAGCAACACTTATCTCCTTCTATTCAGTGATGATACCATGGTCTGACAACCTGCTTCGGCAGAGAAGGGCAGGAATTTGCATGCTTCCGTGAATTAACTGTTTTCCAAAATGTTGAAGAATCACCAGCAGAGTCAAAGATAGCACTTAAAAAGTAACTGGATGTAGCTTTCTTAATCCAGATAGTACATCTGTTTCTAAGTTGTCTGAAAGATTTCCAATCTGAAACACAGTCAGTTTTCCTTGCTTTTCCCCAAGCCTGGTTCCTCATCTAAATAAGTTCAGAAAGATCAGAGGAGTACCAAGAATTTGATATGTTCTTAACTCTAAATTGTTTGAAAAGGGAATAAAGACAGAAGACATCTGCAGATAGGAGTCATTCTCTGTTAAATGTCACCTAAAGGGTCGGGTGGCAGCCGCTTGTCTGCCATGCCATTTATTCATGGCAATTATATTCTGTTCTGAACTTTGTCTGTGCCCTGGATGCAATAGACTGCTGATCAGATGAGATGAACAGACTATTACTGTTAATGATTGTCAGAGGTCTTTTCCCTAATTCTAGAAAAGACCCATTGAGTTAACTTCTGACATTGGATCTTGGCAGCATGCTACCCTAATAATGATATGATTGAGCCTGCCAATACGAACAGGACTAGATTAGCAATTAAGGCCAGGCAACACAGGCTACAAGGAAGTGTCTTAACAAAATTAAACCAAAATATTCAGGCTGACTGTCCATGTGATATGCAAATATCTGCATATTTAATGAAATATAGACTAATTGACATATTTTAATATACAAAAAAATTATTATATTTATGTTGACATTCAGTTGGTAAAAGTTGATTGTGGTATGATTCAGGGGTGGGGGGGAAATCCCTATCAGGGTGTGGTACCTGGCCTTAAGAGCCATCAGAGCCCAAATGTATTGTGATTAAAAAAACCTTTCCAAACACACTACACACTACATACACTACACACCATACATGTGTAGCACTACCTTTGACATATAAACACCTCTAAATTTGTATCACTGGCTTGACAAAATCCTCTTGGTACTTTTGGGATCATAGGGCATCCACTATAGCTCTTCACTCTCTTCTTCAGGAGGGCTCTTACCTTTTTATGGTGCCATATAATGCAATTTAGACCTTGGTAGGCTACTACCATGTGGTGAAGGCAGTGGCGACCTGTCATTCAGGGCCCCACATAAAAAAAACATGTTATTTTTGCATTAATACAGTATGTGTCACATATCAGTTTGCAAACAATGTAAAACAAATCTAAATAATCTTTGAGATGATAAAGCCTCCATACAAACATGGTCTCTTTTTTGCTTTCTTGAGTAAGGCAGCTACAAAATGCAGGTGTTTCAGCCAAATTCACTGCTTTCTGTGGTGGTCGGGCGGCCAGCAGAAAATACGGAGCGAAGGGGTTGGTAATGTTCTCTATTTGCGGCGTGATTGGCTCAGTGATCTGTTATTCATGGGACACTACGTCACTGCCAGATCTAAGGGTAGAGCTCGAAAATTGTCATGAAGTTACATTAGAAGGGCTCATCAAAGATCTCAAGGTCATTGGCCACAGATAAATTAAAGTTAACGTCAAATAGCTACAGTAGCTTTGAATGGACATCATACTTTCAAAATCTTAGCTAGCAGTCATCATCATGAATCAAGTCGACAATCTACTGGCAAATCCTTTTTTGTCCTTGTCATATGAACAGAAATAATGAAGAGAAATTATGGATAAATCCTATCGGTGCTCATCGGCCATTGGACATAAACATTACACAACAAGTTGGAAATCACAAATTCAACTATGAGTGGTTTGCAAGCATTGCAAATCAATCACTAGCCTGCTATTAAGTGGAATGGGTGTTTGGTCCCAATTCTGGGTTTAAGGGTCTCTTTTCCAAGTTTAAAATAAAAAAATTCAACATTGGCCATCCTGTTATTCCAGCAGGATTTCTGCCGCGCTCAAAACAACTGTTAACTCTGAACTGGAAAATAGGACTTCAGTGAGTTCAAGACAACTGGGAACTCTGAAAAAAAACGGCCTCAAAATAGAAAATATGTTTCACATATCAGTTTGCAAACAATGTAAAACAAAAACATTATTTATCCTACGGTTCTGACTTGATGTACAGGGAAAACGGCCCATGTTCTATAATTCTGTTGCTGTACATTTCAAAGGCGCTGAACAAATACTCATATTGACTACGTCCACCCTAGCTCGCTCATTAATGTCTTAATCGAAATCACGGATTGCCTCTTATCCGCTCGTCATCCCCTTATGCCATAGTAGAAACCATATTCGTTTAATCAAGTCAGCCATATCAACTATGTTTTTTTTAAAGGCAGTAAATGATGCTGAATGAACTGTTTCGCTGCCTGACAAGGCTCTGCTGGGTGGCTAGGTGTAGCAGTGGTAAGGTGTTGGGACTGCTGTTGGGACTCTGCTGTAGGGATAGCTTTTTGTAGGCCCTAACAGTTTGTGGGCACCGTTTGTCAGCGTTATATTGCAATTAATGTTTTGTTTAGTGTTGTGTTGTGTAGTGGCTTTGCTGGCATGCATTCCCAAATGTTTGTTTTTGTTTGCCCCACCAAGTCGCCACTGGGTGAAGGTAGCATAGAGGGAAGTGATGGATGTGAATCATAATGTTGTACTCGCTCTTTAATCTGCACCTCCAAAAGGATAGTATACTATCGCTAGTTACGGAATTAAATCTAGCTATCAATCATCTATTTATCTATTTACTATTGAAATTAAAACCTTGACATGGAATTTTCAGCAGCATTTTTCGGGGTGAGAAAATTGTAATGGAATTACATTACATTGCATGGATTGGAATGAACGCCCAACTTCAATGAATCATTGGTATATACAGCATGCCCCTTGGCTATAAGATTTCCCATCTTTGCATAATACGTCATAATACATCGCTCTCATCAATTTATAATTCATAATCTTACTGCAACACCTTCACTGACAGTTCAATAAATGATTGCTAGCTTCACCCTATATATTTACTCTGTATTTTCTAAGTATTTTGATGATCAAAGCCGTTGGGAGATTTCACAGGCATGAATAATGGATTAGGATAATGGGAATAAGATCTCTTGACATAACAGATGCAGCTGCTGCCACCACTGTGCTGTAAATGTATAGGTGGAGCACGCTACATTAAATTGATGGATGTCAGTGTTAAGCTATTAAGCATTGTATTATAAAACTGTGTTGAGAGGAATACATTATTAAGATATGAATTAGGTTTATTTTACTGTGCAAGCCTCTAATAAGACGGTTATTATGGTTGTCTATGGTTGTCACAAATACAGTGTTTATATATATATATATCTATCTCATTAGGTTCAGAGACAGATGGACAAAGTGTCTTTTTTGGGAAAAGTATTTTTTTTCTGTCTTGTTTGTTTCTTTGAAAATTAAGAGCATAGCAGATTATTTGCTCTTGGTTTGGAAACTACGATCCAATAGATCACACTTTTTTGGGCAACATCGCCCAATAATTCAACTTCCATTCTTTGCTTTAACTCTTTCCCTTGAAGCTTGACAGATTACAGTGATGTCATATCTATCTCAATCACAATCTAATGTAAAGCCAGCCCCCGCAGGGTCTACATTAACCCAGTCTGGCCTCCCTCCAGACAGCACACCGTAACTGTACTGGTAGATGGAGTATGGAGTCTTTATGATACGTTGAAAAGTGCATTGGGAAGAAAACCAATCCTGAACAAAATATAATTTATGTGTCCCAAATCCCATTCCCTTTTTAGCTCCCTCTACTTTTGACCAAGGTCTATTTGGGATGTAGACAATTTACTGGGTTCCCTACATTTCCCTGCAGGGAAAGACCAGTGAATATGAGAATCTTCAAATCGGAGTCATAATTCATGTAAGGGCTGGGTAGGTATTTTAGGGTAAGGGTTGAGTCAGAGTTGAACAAGAGTTAGGATTAGGGTTGAGGCTAGAAGTAGAATTGAACCTAAATGTGGACAGGAAGCTAGCATAAGGGTTAAGGTAAGGGTTAGGGTTACTGTTGTTTGTCCAATGTATTACCATTCTAGCGTTAGGGTTAGAGTTAGAAATACTTATAATAAAACGTATATTGTACTCCTCTTTGGACCTGTGAAGTGCTGGAGCTTGGTTCCGCCTGGCTCTCTCTTTGACCCAAGGTAAAGGATCCCGACTCTGGATAGCTCTGGGTCTATTTAACCACTGGTGAAAGGGGGGTTTGGAGGGCTCCTGAAATCTAGACTACAACAAAATAAATAAAGCAGGGGTGCAACTGCTGTGTAAAGTTCAGGCTGTGTGAAGGCAAAGCTGTTGTTATATGAAAAGCACGGTGCTGCTGTCTGCAGATGCGATTTCTGTGTGTTTGCGCTTTTTCTCTGGGTTGTAAAAGCAAGCTGAGCAGAACTGGCTGCTCTTCGTTTGACTGATGTAGCTGGTAAGGTATCTGCTGTTTGACTTAACAGAAAAAAAGTATATATTCCCAGTGCTGAGCTAGTAACGTAATTGACATGTAACGTTAGCTAATGTTTCATCCCCTTTTCGACTGAAGTTCTGTCTGAAGAACATGAACTAGCTAGCTAGCTAGTAGCTATCACAGCCAGTTCAGCTGTAGCCTCTAGCTATTTGTCAGATGCCAGCATCAAAGAGCTGTTGTGTGTATGGAAATGTTTTTTTGTTTTTTTGTTCCAATTTCAACAGAAGTCAATTAACTTGGCTAGTTTTTGCCAGTTGATGTGCCATTATAGCTAGCCAAAAGTTGGCTAACATTAGCGAACTAGCTAGCTCACTAACGTTAGCTATTATTTTTGCCTCAATCACAGTAGACCTGATCAAACGATTGAAAACCGATATTCTGACGTTTAGACAGCTCAATCTGAGTCAGTATAGCAATCTAACGTTATTGATCTGTCAGTTTCCCTAGCTAATTCCCTACTTTTCACACTGACATGGTAGAAACAGCTTTACAGACTACACTGTCATGGTGCACAGTCAGTACACAATAACATGCACATCATGATTTAGCAGGATCAGATGGTGACAGGTGTCCCAGAAGGGTCCAGGGAAGACCAGTCTATGAGGTGAATTTTTCTGTATATTACAACAATCAGTGAATGGACACAAAGTTCCATCTTGAGTTGATGGGTAGATCTGCGAATAATTATCACGTTTTTAGGGAAGATCCAGATGCACAGTGTCGAAGTAACAAAAGTTTATTATTAGAACAGGGGCAGGCAAAACGACAGGTCAAGGGGAGGCAGAGGTCAGTAATCCAGATCAGTCAAAAGGTACAGAACGGCCAGCAGACTCAGGGTCAGGGCAGGCAGATGTCAATAATCCAGGGTGGTGTTACAAGGTACAGAACGGCAGGCAGGCTCAGGGTCAGGGAAGGCAGAGGTCAATAATCCAGGGTGGTGTTACAAGGTACAGAATGGCAGGCAGGGCAGGCAGAATGGTCAAAACTAGAAAACAGGAACTATAGAAAAAGCCAGGAGCCAGGGGAAAGCCGCTGGTAGGCTTGACAGACAATAATCCAGGGTGGTGTTACAAGGTACAGAATGACAGGCAGGCTCAGGGTCAGGGCAGGCAGAGGTCAATAATCCAGGGTGGTGTTACAAGGTACAGAACGGCAGGCAGGCTCAGGGTCAGGGCAGGCAGAGGTCAATAATCCAGGGTGGTGTTACAAGGTACAGAATGGCAGGCGGGGCAGGCAGAAAGGTCAAAACTAGAAAACAGGAACTATAGAAAAAGCCAGGAGCCAGGGGAAAACCGCTGGTAGGCTTGACAGACAATGCGAACTGGCAACAGACAAACAGAGAACACAGGTATAAATACACTAGGGATAATGGGGAAGATGGGTGACACCTGGAGGGGGGTGGAGACAAGCACAACGACAGGTGAAACAAATCAGGGTGTGACAATAATGGTCATTTCAATTATTGAACCATTGATTTTATTATTGGATAATACAATGTATAAATGTACACCAAGGTAATTCTTTGCCTTATCTTAGCAGGATTAGGTGGTGACAGGGTTCTCAGCAGGGTTAGGCAGCCAGGGAAGACCAGTCTGTTACGGCGCAGAAGTGAACTTTTGCAGACACAACACTTTATTATCTCTGGACAAGCAAGAAGCTTGATTGATTGAAACTATTTTAAGGCAGTCTGACAAACCTCTAAAGTTGATTTCCAAACTCTATCAAGGGTGATGGAGGCTTTTCCCAATGACACAAAACATCTCAAACTAAAATAGGAGGAAGACCTGGGAGACACTGTTGATGAAGATGAATGGATACAGATTTGTTTGAATGCCCAGTCATGTTCATATAATCTCAGACATAAATTACAGCAGTTTAAGACCATCCATAGAACATACTATATGCCAGTGAAACTGAATTACATGCACTCAGAAATGTTATTCCTCTGCTGGAGGTGTAAAACACTAAAGCGGACATATTTGCATATGTTATGATCTTGTGAAGGCTGGCTGAATTCTGGCAAAGAGTATGTTCTTTTATCTCAGCATGTCTACAGATTCTCCCTTCACCCTGTTTTTGATAGCTTGGAGATGTTGATACTGGAGACTGTTATCAGAAGAAACTGTGGAACCTAGCAGTTTTAGCTGCTAAGAAATGCATTGCTATTAATTGGAAGGTTGGTTATTCTCCCACAATGTCACAATGGATGGCAGAAATGTCAAGATATGCATCACTAGATTTGATATATTTCAAGATTAAGAGTATACTGTGCAACTGTTATAAGGTATGAAACAAATCTGGAATATATATATACAGTGCCTTGCGAAAGTATTCGGCCCCCTTGAACTTTGCGACCTTTTGCCACATTTCAGGCTTCAAACATAAAGATATAAAACTGTATTGTTTTGTGAAGAATCAACAACAAGTGGGACACAATCATGAAGTGGAACGACATTTATTGGATATTTCAAACTTTTTTAACAAATCAAAAACTGAAAAATTGGGCGTGCAAAATTATTCAGCCCCTTTACTTTCAGTGCAGCAAACTCTCTCCAGAAGTTCAGTGAGGATCTCTGAATGATCCAATGTTGACCTAAATGACTAATGATGATAAATACAATCCACCTGTGTGTAATCAAGTCTCCGTATAAATGCACCTGCACTGTGATAGTCTCAGAGGTCCGTTAAAAGCGCAGAGAGCATCATGAAGAACAAGGAACACACCAGGCAGGTCCGAGATACTGTTGTGAAGAAGTTTAAAGCCGGATTTGGATACAAAAAGATTTCCCAAGCTTTAAACATCCCAAGGAGCACTGTGCAAGCGATAATATTGAAATGGAAGGAGTATCAGACCACTGCAAATCTACCAAGACCTGGCCGTCCCTCTAAACTGTCAGCTCATACAAAGAGAAGACTGATCAGAGATGCAGCCAAGAGGCCCATGATCACTCTGGATGAACTGCAGAGATCTACAGCTGAGGTGGGAGACTCTGTCCATAGGACAACAATCAGTCGTATATTGCACAAATCTGGCCTTTATGGAAGAGTGGCAAGAAGAAAGCCATTTCTTAAAGATATCCATAAAAAGTTTGCCACAAGCCACCTGGGAGACACACCAAACATGTGGAAGAAGGTGCTCTGGTCAGATGAAACCAAAATTGAACTTTTTGGCAACAATGCAAAACGTTATGTTTGGCGTAAAAGCAACACAGCTGAACACACCATCCCCACTGTCAAACATGGTGGCGGCAGCATCATGGTTTGGGCCTGCTTTTCTTCAGCAGGGACAGGGAAGATGGTTAAAATTGATGGGAAGATGGATGGAGCAAAATACAGGACCATTCTGGAAGAAAAGGTCGCAAAGTTCAAGGGGGCCGAATACTTTCGCAAGGCACTGTATAGATATATATGGAATAATATATGACAAAAGGGGTCTGTATTGAAATCATTTTTTTTTTTTGTCAGTCGAAAATAGATAATTTCTTTCATGGCATACGAGACACCTGTCTGATTTGTTCCTGTTTCAGTGGACTAATGCATTGAGGAATCCGCGGGGATGTCACGGTCCAAGAATATGGGGATTGTGGCTCAGATGCACAAGGCACGTCTCTCTCCAGAATGCGCTCTCTCCTGCCATTTCGTGGGTATTCATTGTTTCATAACTTAATTGTGTCCATTGTTTGCTGTGTCCATAATTTCCATGTTACATAGGGTATATCACCAGTAGTGGCCTACATTTACTTTTAATTTCCATAATTTCTAATCTGCAATGTTGTTTGATTACGGTAATTCCTGTTTATGCATTGAATATATTATTATTATTATTACAGTCATTTACTGTTCTCATTGCCGGAGTGAACTCACAACCTATGCTACAGTTGTGAGAAACAATTTATTCATCATCTTAGGTTTGAAACGCTCCTGTCAATGTTGAGTAAGGACATGCATCTGATTACGCATATAGAAGTAGGACTAGTCTACCTGGCCTAAGCACAAATCTAGGCCTATAAGTGTGCCCATTTGGGGATATCTGATTCTATTTCTGATTGTTTTAACTCACCACCACTAATGAATGTGATTTTTATTCACTTCAAAAAACAAGTAAACTAAGTCTGTTTTTAGAATCAATTGAGAATGACAATTGTTCCTCAAAGTATTCGAACAATATTTTCCCTTTCTCTAACCACTTGGAATGAAAGTGAAAAATGTAGTGCTCTGATCCAGTGGAAACGTCATAAAATACCTGATTACTTCTTATCCTTTGCACAAATAGTCTACAGCTGTGTCTGTCCCGAGCTCGCTAGCACAGGAAACTCTGATGGCCCAGAATATTTTAAACAATGTTTCAAGTTTGCTAGTGAGAGTTTCTGGGCGACCCAGTTGATAGTTGATACAATGTTTAAAGTTTGTTGCAGGTAAGACAAGGGGTGGCGGTCTATGTATATTTGTAAACAACAGCTGGTGTACGAAATCTAAGGAAGTCTCGAGGTTTTGCTCGCCTGAGGTAGAGTATCTCATGATAAGCTGTAGACCACACTATTTACCAAGAGATTTTTCATCTATATGCTTCGTAGCTGTCTATTTACCACCACAAACCGATGCTGGCACTAAGACCACATTGAATCAGCTGTATATGACTATAAGCAAACAGGAAAACGCTCATCCAGAGGCGGCGCTCCTAGTGCCCAGGGACTTTAATGCAAGGAAACTTAAATCAGTTTTACCTCATTTCTACCAGAATGTTAAATGTGCAAGTGATTCGGTCAATAAAAAAAGTGGTCAGATGAAGCAGATGCTAAGCTACAGGACTGTTTTGCTAGCACAGACTGGAATGTGTTCCCAGATTCTTCCAATGGCATTGAGGAGTACATCACATCAGTCACTGGATCCATCAATAAGTGCATCGATGACGTTGTCCCCATGGTGACTGTACGTACATACCCCAACCAGAAACCATGGATTACAGGCAACTAAGCTAAAGGGTAGAGATGCTGTTTTCAAGGAGCGGGACTCTAGCCCAGAAGCTTATAAGAAATCCCGCTTTACCCTCTGACGAACCATCAAACAGGTAAAGCTTCAATACAGGACCAAGATTGAATGGTACTACACTGGCTCTGATGCTCGTCGGATGTGGCAGGGCTTGCAAACTATTACAGAATATAAATGGAAGCACAGCCGCAAGCTGTTCAGTGACACGAGCCTACCAGATGAACTAAATTACTTCTATGCTCGCTTTGAGGCTAGTAACACCAAAATATGCATGAGAGCATCAGCTGTTCAGGATGACTGTGTGACCACTCTCTCTGTAGACAATGTGATTAAGACCTTTAAACAGGTCAACATTCACAAGGCTGCAGGGCCAGACGGATTACCAGGATGTGTACTCCGAGCATGAGCTGACCAATTGGCAAGTGTCTTCACTGACATTTTCAACCTGTCTGTAATAGCAACATGTTTCAAGCAGACCTCCCTAGACCCACTCTAATTTACATACCACCCAAAAGATCCACAGATGATGCGATCTCTATTGCACTCCATACTGCCCTTTTCCACCTGGACAAAAGGAACACCTACGTGAGAATGCTATTCATTGACAACAGCTCAGCATTCAACACCATAGCGCCCTCAAAGCTCATCGCTAAGCTAAGGACCCTGGGACTAAACACCTCCTTCTGCATCTGGATCCTGTAATTCCTGTTGGGCCACCTCCAGGTGGTAAGGTTAGGTAACAACACATGATCCTCAACATGGGGAACTCAGGGGTGAGTGCTCAGTCCCCTCCTGTCCTCCCTGTTCACTCATGACTGCATGGCCAGGCACAACTCCAACACCATTATTAAGTTTACCGATGACGCAACAGTGGTAGGCCTGATCATCGACAATGATGAGACAGCCTATAGGGAGGAGGTCAGAGACCTGGCCGTGTGGTGCCAGGACAACAACCTCTCCCTCAACGTGATCAAGACAAAGGAGATGATTGTGGACTACAGGAAAAGGAGGCCCGAGCACGCACCCATTCTCATTGACGGGGCTGTAGTAGAGCAGGTTGAGAGCTTCAAGTTCTTTGTGGTCCGCATCACCACCAAACTAACATGGTCCATACACATGGTCCATACACACCAAGACAGTTCGCGTTCCTAGGAAACTATGCAGTTTTTTGTTTTTTTACGTGTTATTTCTTACATTAGTACCCCAGGTCATCTTAGGTTTCATTACATACAGTCGAGAAGAACTACTGAATATAAGATCAGCGTCAACTCACCATCAGTACGACCAAGAATATGTTTTTCGCGACGCGGACCCTGTGTTCTGCCTTACAAACAGGACAACGGAGTGGATCCTATGCAGCGACCCAAAAAAACGACTCCGAAAGAGAGGGAAACGAGGCGGTCTTCTGGTCAGACTCCGGAGACGGGCACAGCGCACACCACTCCCTAGCATTCTTCTTGCCAATGTCCAGTCTCTTGACAACAAGGTTGATGAAATCCGAGCAAGGGTAGCATTCCAGAGGGACATCAGAGACTGTAACGTCCTTTGCTTCACTGAAACATGGCTCACTGGAGAGACTCTATCCGAAGCGGTGCAGCCAACGGGTTTCTCCACACATCGCGCTGACAGAAACAAACATCTTTCTGGTAAGAAGAGGGGCGGGGGCGTATGCCTCATGGCCAACGTGACATGGTGTGATGAAAGAAACATACAGGAACTCAAAGCCTTCTGTTCACCTGATTTAGAATTCCTCACAATCAAATGTAGACCGCATTATCTACCAAGAGAATTCTCTTCGATTATAATCACAGCCGTATATATCCCCCCCCCAAGCAGACACATCGATGGCTCTGAACGAACTTTATTTAACTCTCTGCAAACTGGAAACGATTTATCCGGAGGCTGCATTCATTGTAGCTGGGGATTTTAACAAGGCTAATCTGAAAACAAGACTCCCCAAATGTTATCAGCATATCGATTGCGCAACCAGGGGAGGAAAGACCTTGGATCATTGTTACTCTAACTTCCGCGACGCATATAAGGCCCTGCCCCGCCCCCCTTTCGGAAAAGCTGACCACGACTCCATTTTGTTGATCCCTGCCTACAGACAGAAACTAAAACAAGAGGCTCCCACGCTGAGGTCTGTCCAACGCTGGTCCGACCAAGCTGACTCCACACTCCAAGACTGCTTCCATCACGTGGACTGGGAGATGTTTCGTATTGCGTCAGATAACAACATTGACGAATACGCTGATTCGGTGTGCGAGTTCATTAGAACGTGCGTTGAAGATGTCGTTCCCATAGCAACGATTAAAACATTCCCTAACCAGAAACCGTGGATTGATGGCAGCATTCGTGTGAAACTGAAAGCGCGAACCACTGCTTTTAATCAGGGCAAGGTGTCTGGTAACATGACCGAATACAAACAGTGCAGCTATTCCCTCCGCAAGGCTATCAAACAAGCTAAGCGCCAGTACAGAGACAAAGTAGAATCTCAATTCAACGGCTCAGACACAAGAGGCATGTGGCAGGGTCTACAGTCAATCACGGACTACAGGAAGAAATCCAGCCCAGTCACGGACCAGGATGTCTTGCTCCCAGGCAGACTAAATAACTTTTTTGCCCGCTTTGAGGACAATACAGTGCCACTGACACGGCCTGCAACGAAAACATGCGGTCTCTCCTTCACTGCAGCCGAGGTGAGTAAGACATTTAAACGTGTTAACCCTCGCAAGGCTGCAGGCCCAGACGGCATCCCCAGCCGCGCCCTCAGAGCATGCGCAGACCAGCTGGCCGGTGTGTTTACGGACATATTCAATCAATCCCTATACCAGTCTGCTGTTCCCACATGCTTCAAGAGGGCCACCATTGTTCCTGTTCCCAAGAAAGCTAAGGTAACTGAGCTAAACGACTACCGCCCCGTAGCACTCACATCCGTCATCATGAAGTGCTTTGAGAGACTAGTCAAGGACCATATCACCTCCACCCTACCTGACACCCTAGACCCACTCCAATTTGCTTACCGCCCAAATAGGTCCACAGACGATGCAATCTCAACCACACTGCACACTGCCCTAACCCATCTGGACAAGAGGAATACCTATGTGAGAATGCTGTTCATCGACTACAGCTCGGCATTCAACACCATAGTACCCTCCAAGCTCGTCATCAAGCTCGAGACCCTGGGTCTCGACCCCGCCCTGTGCAACTGGGTACTGGACTTCCTGACGGGCCGCGGTGGTGAGGGTAGGCAACAACATCTCCTCCCCGCTGATCCTCAACACTGGGGCCCCACAAGGGTGCGTTCTGAGCCCTCTCCTGTACTCCCTGTTCACCCACGACTGCGTGGCCACGCACGCCTCCAACTCAATCATCAAGTTTGCGGACGACACAACAGTGGTAGGCTTGATTACCAACAACGACGAGACGGCCTACAGGGAGGAGGTGAGGGCCCTCGGAGTGTGGTGTCAGGAAAATAACCTCACACTCAACGTCAACAAAACTAAGGAGATGATTGTGGACTTCAGGAAACAGCAGAGGGAACACCCCCCTATCCACATCGATGGAACAGTAGTGGAGAGGGTAGCAAGTTTTAAGTTCCTCGGCATACACATCACAGACAAACTGAATTGGTCCACACACACAGACAGCATCGTGAAGAAGGCGCAGCAGCGCCTCTTCAACCTCAGGAGGCTGAAGAAATTCGACTTGTCACCAAAAGCACTCACAAACTTCTACAGATGCACAATCGAGAGCATCCTGGCGGGCTTTATCACCGCCTGGTATGGCAACTGCACCGCCCTCAACCGTAAGGCTCTCCAGAGGGTAGTGAGGTCTGCACAACGGGGGCAAACTACCTGCCCTCCAGGACACCTACACCACCCGATGTCACAGGAAGGCCATAAAGATCATCAAGGACATCAACCACCCGAGCCACTGCCTGTTCACCCCGCTATCATCCAGAAGGCGAGGTCAGTACAGGTGCATCAAAGCTGGGACCGAGAGACTGAAAAACAGCTTCTATCTCAAGGCCATCAGACTGTTAAACAGCCACCACTAACACTGAGTGGCTGCTGCCAACACACTGACACTGACTCAACTCCAGCCACTTTAATAATGGGAATTGATGGGAAATGATGTAAATATATCACTAGCCACTTTAAACAATGCTACCTTATATAAATGTTACTTACCCTACATTATTCATCTCATATGCATACGTATATACTGTACTCTATATCATCGACGGTATCCTTATGTAATACATGTATCACTAGCCACTTTATACTATGCCACTTTGTTTACATACTCATCTCATTTGTACATACTGTACTCGATACCATCTACTGTATCTTGCCTATGCTGCTCTGTACCATCACTCATTCATATATCC
Organism: Oncorhynchus clarkii lewisi; assembly: GCF_045791955.1. NCBI lineage: Eukaryota > Metazoa > Chordata > Actinopteri > Salmoniformes > Salmonidae > Oncorhynchus > Oncorhynchus clarkii. The sequence continues at coordinate 37,789,550 of NC_092152.1, forward strand.
TTATGTACATATTCTTTATCCCCTTACACTGTGTACAAGACAGTAGTTTTGGAATTGTTAGTTAGATTACTTGTTATTACTGCATTGTCGGAACTAGAAGCACAAGCATTTCGCTACACTCGCATTAACATATGCTAACCATGTGTATGTGACAAATAAAATTTGATTTGATTTGAAGAGGGCACAACAAAGACTATTCCCTCCCAGGAGAATGAAAAGATTTGGCATGGGTCCTCACATCCACAAAAGGTTCTACAGCTGCACCATCGAGAGCATCCTGACTGGTTGCATCAATGCCTGGTATGGCAAATGCTCGGCCTCCGACCGCAAGGCACTACAGAGGGTAGTGCGTACCGCCCAGTACATCACTGGGGTCAAGCTTCCGGCCATCCAGGACCTCTATACCAGGTGGTGTCAGAGGAAAACAAATGTTATCAAAGACTCCAGCTACCCTAGTCATAGACTGTTCTCTCTGCTACCACACGGCAAGCGGTACCGAAGCGTCAAGTCTAGGTCCAAAAGGCTTCTTAACTGCTTCTACCCCAAGCCATAAGATTACTGAACAGCTAATCAAATGGCTACCCAGACTATTTGCGTTGCCCCCCCACCCCTTTTACGCTGCTGCTACTCTCTGTTTATTACTGTATCTATGCATAGTCACTTTAATAGCTCTATCTACAGTACATGTACATATTACCTTGACTAACTGGTGTCCTCGCACAATGACCCCTGTATACAGCCTCGGTATTGTTATTTTACTGCTGTAATTATTCATCACTTTAAAAAAAGTTTTACTCATATTTTTTATTTAAAACGTATTTTTCTTAAAACTGCATTGTTGGTTAATGCTTGTAAGCATTTTATTATAATACCTGTTGTATTTGGAGCATGTGACAAAAATTTGATTTGATTTGATACCATTCCATTCACTCCATTCCAGCCATTAAACTCCATTGCAGCCGTGATAAGCCGTCCTCCCCTCAGCACCCTCCACTGGTGTCTATTAATGGAAAAATACAGATTTAAATTTTTATTTTTTAAATTGAACTTTAATTTAATGTAACCTTTATTTAACTAGGCAAATCAGTTAAGAACAAATTCTTAATTTACAATGACGGTGGATGAACAGTGGGTTAACTGCCTTGTTCAGGGGCAGAATTACAGATTTTGACCTTGTCAGCTCGGGGATTCGATCTAGCAACCTTTCGGTTACTGGCCCAAATTTTAAAAAATTGATTGGTAGACCAAGATTTTTTGGGGGTCGAGGACAGCCCTAGCTTTAGATACCCAGGTTATGTGCCCCCCACTTCTAAAACCAAACTTGCACCTCTGAAATAAAGTTGCCTTTTACTTACCTGCCAAATAGAAAAAAACACACACACACACAAACACACGTATAGGATGCATGCATGCATAAACCTAACCAACCTCAACATGGATGAAAGTTTAAGTGGGCAGCAGGAGCATCCACTTGCAGCTACACATTATCTATTCCCTCTGTCACTTGTCTCAGCTCAGTGACAGATCCATTAATCCTTTGGAAACTGTAGAGAACTCAGATTATTGCACAGTATGATTTATTTTGATGAACATTGAATAACAAGATGAGTTTTCCCAAGGGGTTTACTATTAAGTATTCCTCTAGATATAGACTGAATTGAATTAAAAGTTAATAGAAAAAACATGTCCTAATTCTTATAAAATATGTTTTAAAAAATCAGCTGTAAGCCTACAGTAAAATGCTTAGGGAAAGAAGGAGACCAACTGTATTCCGCTTAATAGGAACAAAGTGAAAAGAAACTAAGAAATGCAAAGAATTTGTCACTGTAATCATTACAAATAGGGAAGCATGCCTTCATTGACCATCTTAAAATGCTAATAGACATTCCAGCAGCACGCTCTCTCACACATTTGACTGAGAGCCAAATCAGATGAAGATAACATGATGCAAACATCTGGCCCAGCAAATCTGCTGCCAGTAATTATGCCCGGAGTGGAGCCCAGGTCTCTGGAAACTGTTTCTGTGTCAACACACCCCCACACACACACGCACACACTTGTACGTACAAGCAGACACACACAAACACATATGCACACACACATATAGGCAAGTATGACACCCACATGCATGCACACATGCACCCTAACACCCACACATATGCTCTCTCGCACATGCAAACACACAGGCACACATGCATAAAAACACACAGCAAACAAACACATGGCACAACATACTACAACAGTGTCAGCAGTGTCAGCAGTGGATATAGTGGATACTGATGGAAGATCAATGATTACATACTCTATTTATCAAGTGTTTGGTAATTTACAGTTTCTCTACTTTCTCAAAACATAAATACATTCATAAAAATGAAATGATACTGTCAAAATCACAAATACATTCATTAAAAGACTCTGCAAAAGGATTAGCACAAACATGCACATTTCTACAGTAAGTTGACAAAACAGAAAGTTAGCCTGTCTTTTGAAAAATTCCAAGTAGAGCAATATATATATTTCTTGCAGTTACTAAATTATGTCGATCACATTTGGACGTACAACTATCAAAAGGTGCCGAATTATGGGTAATTACTCACATCTATGCATATTTCACCAAACAATTTCATACGTATAAAATCAAATATTATCATGATCAAAAAGAAAATGGAAAATAAGCATTAATTCACTGGTATCATCACAATCTAATTCCATTTATTCAATACTTCCACAGTATGCTCGTCTGCTCATAGGTTCGTAGACTCTCCATCGAAGCAGAAACACAATCTCCATTATAAGAAAAGGGGAATACAGTGGAGGAACACAACTTATATGAATGTATAGGCCTCAATTCACAGCAAAGCTCATCAATGTTGAAGATGATGATTTAGGAATAACCCAAAGTTACTTAGAAGTAACTCAACTTCATTCTCTGTATGTCTGTAATGTTGTAAAAATAAAATCATGGAAATTAGACAGTCCCTGTGCCTAGATCCCTATGTCGTACCTGTTTTAGGCATACTGCTGATAAAGCCATTTACAATTTTGTGTAGTAGTACCTCTACTATTGTATTTAAAGGCTCCGTGCAGTCCCAAAATGTTTTTTTTTTTACTGTGTTTTACGTATATTTCCACACCATGAGGTTGGAATAATACTGTGAAATGTACTTTTAACAAAGGAATACTTTTTATTTATTTAAATGTCCTCTCTGGACTTCCGTAGCAGAGGGAAAATCAAGTAAAAAAAAAAAAAAATTCTACAATGTACATTTTGGTGCTGTAATTCACCTCACCACAAGCAAGATTTTTTTTTTGCGTGCTTGTTACCCCTTCAACTACATCCAGATCAAGTACTCGTTTTGTCATCATACAGCTATCACACAACATCACTATAGAAGGGTTGGTTGTTTAGCAACAAAACCAACTAAACCAACTAGTGCGTAACAGACGGGGTTGGCTTAGATTGTGAAATATATTTTGTAAACTATAAAATATACTGTACACTACCGGTCAAAAGTTTTAGAATACCTGCTCATGCAAGGGTTTTTATTTATTTTTAGTATTTTCTACATTGTAGAATAATAGTGAAGACGTCCAAACTAGGAAATAACACATTTGGAATCATGTAGTAACCAACAAAGTGTTAAACAAATCAAAATATATTTTATATTTGAGATTCTTCAAATAGCCACCCTTTGCCTTGATGACAGCTTTGCACACTCTTGGCATTTGCTGCAGAATGCTGTGGTAGTCATGCTGGTGAATTCTAAATAAAGCACCCCCACACCATAACACCTCCTCCATCGTTCACGGTGGGAAATACACATGCAGAGATCATCCGTTCACTCACACCGCAAACCAAAAATCTCAAATTTGGACTCCAGACCAAAGGACACATTTCCACCGGTCTAGTGTCAATTGCTCGTGTTTCTTGGCCCAAGCAAGTCTCTTTTTCTTATTGGTGTCCTTTAAATCAAATCAAATCAAAATGTATTTGCAAAAAAGGCATTAGGTGAACAATAGATAAGTAAATAAATAAAAACAACAGTAAAAAGACAGTGAAAAATAACAGTAGCGAGGATATATACAGTAGCGAGGATATATACAGTAGCGAGGCTATAAAAGTAGTGAGGCTACATACAGACACTGGTTAATCAGGCTGATTGAGGTATATATGTAGATATGGTTAAAGTGACTATGCATATATGATGAACAGAGAGTAGTAGTAGCGTAAAGGAGGGGTTGGCGGATGGTGGGTGGCGGGACACAATGCAGATAGCCCGGTTAGCCAATGTGCGGGAGCACTGGTTGGTCGGGCCAATTGAGGTAGTATGTACATGAATGTATACTTACAGTGACTACGTATATATAATAAACAGAGAATACCAGCAGCGTAAAAGAGGGGTTAGTAGTGGCTTCTTTGCTGCAATTCGACCATGGCCTGATTCACACAGTCTCCTCTGAACAGTTGATGTTGAGATGTGTCTGTTACTTGAACTCTCTGAAGCATTTATTTGGGCTGCAGGCTGGTAACTCTAATAAACTTATCCTCTGCAGCAGAGGTAACTTTGGGTCTTCCATTCCTGTTGCGGTCCTCATGAGAGCCAGATTCATTATAGGACTTGATGGTTTTTGAGACGGCACTTGAAGGAACTTTCAAAGTTCTTGAAATTTCCCGAATTGACTGACCTTCATGTCTTAAGGTAATGATGTACTGTCATTTCTCTTTGCTTATTTGAGCTGTTCTTGCCATAATATGGACTTTATCTTTTACCAAATAGGGCTATCTTCTGTATACCCCCCTTACCTTGTCACAACACGACTGATTGACTCAAACGCATTAAGAAGGAAAGAAATTCCACAAATTAACTTTTAAGAAGGCACACCTGTTAATTGAAATGTATTCCAGGTGACTACCTCATGAAGCTGGTTGAGAGAATGCCAAGCGTGTGCAAAGCTGTCATCAAGGCAAAGGGTATCTATTTGAAGAATCTCAAATATAAAACATATTTTGATTTGTTTAACACCTTTTTTGCTCATGATTCAATAGTTCCATACACTTTAGAAAATAGTAAAAATTAAGAAAAACCCTTGAATGAGTAGGTGTTCTAAAACTTTTGACTGGTAGTGTATGTAAACTATATTTTGTCTCCAATGATTATTGAAAACGTAAATAATTTCCACAATGAGCACTTGTTGTCTCTCAAATACATCGTTACAGTTGTTGGTTAGCTAGATAGTGAATTTTTAGCATATTAGCATAGAAGTGACATCAGTCAAAACACCTCAGGACAACACTTGGTATCAAGAACAAGATAAAACTAGCTCAAACGAGCCACCTACGTTTATTCATATGGCAGCTTCTTGTTACTTTTGCTAGCTATCTGGCCATCCATAATCTGCCCCATTGAAGCTTGCACGTTGTTTTCTTGATGTTGTCAGCTAACCCGTCTAAAATATACTATAGGCAGGAACCATTAGTGTGATGCGTACTTCATCAATAATGATCTCAGAACGTATGCATTTGAAGGGCAACACTATCTAGGCGCACAAGCCATGTACTGGGTACAGCAAGTCACCCTTCCACTGCTCTAGAATGAAAGTAGAACAAAGCTACGATCCATTTACAATGCCAGCCTTATCTGATCAATCAATCAACCAACCAGTCCCTGTTCGTACATCGACTTTGAGTGATGAAGGCATGGTGTGCATCCCAAATGGCCCCCTATTCTCTATAAAGTGCACTACTTTTGTTTGACCAGAGCCCACAGTGCAGCACACTCCCAATGTACTGTAAGCAGTGTTATGTTGTGTTGTCCCACCAGCCCTGAGGTGCAGAGGGTTAAATTTAGAGTCTTTCCAGGAACAGGAGTGGCATCCCTGCAGGCCTGTATGGGGCCAGTGTGTGTGTCTGTGTGCATATGTGTGTGTGTGTATATGTGTGTGTATGTGTGTGTGCTGTGCGTGGTGGATGCTGGCCCTGGTGCCGTGTGTGACGCTGAGTGGCACGCCATCCAGCCATTGGAAGGCAACACTGCTCTGCTCCAGTTTACCCCCTGATTCGCGGCCCTGACTGCCCTACCCTGGCCTGCCCTGCTACCATAATGGGCAGTGACAGCCAGACCCCCTAGGACAACACCGGCCACAGAATGGGAATGCGTGTTTATTAATGGAAAAAGGGGAAAAGAGAATAGCAATAATAAGACGCAGAGGCACAAGTCCAGGCAATGTGACGGCTGGACAGATATACCGTGACAACCCTGACTCCCCCCTGGCTGAATCTGTGGAGCCAACCATGCGAGGGCAAACTGGATCAGACAGACACTAATCTATTTCCCCTCTCTGGACGCTCATCAGTGACGTATGACTCATATGAAATGGAATAAAGATGCATCATGTTTAATGCACGCTGAAGTTGTGGGGGAATTTGTCACCACAAACTACAGTAAAGGGACATTATAAAACTTTTGCAATGTTGATGAAACACAGGTGCAATTAGAGACATTCGAAAGCCTTAATATGGATGACATAATAACCAAACAATCTGCAGTCATGCATCCCTGATATGACAATGCTAGTTTGTTATGTCACATCGAAGCACATGGCCTTATGTCAAGGTAAGAACAGTAGTTAAACAAACATAACCTCTGAGTGTTTCACTGCACATCAACATTGTGCCAAATGTTTTTTTCACATTACAGTAAGCGTTTGTCTATGTTCTCAGTCTGCCAACTGTTTTACATTTCCTGATGAAGGGATTTAGGGCATGTGTGTTTATGTGTCTGCGTGCGCGTGAGTTCTTGCAAGTGTGTGTGTACCTGTGTTGTGTGCGGGTTTTCTCATGCGCGTGCATTTCCTTCCTGTGCAGCTCTAATCTGTGAAATATGCTTAGGTAATGAGAGCAGAAGTTGTGGTCTGCTCTGGGAAATTTAGAGAACTTGCTTTTCTGCCTCAGGAAATTATGAGGCAAAAAATATTTTATTAATGCACCATTAAAAATTGATTAATGTTCATTACTTTCTCTGATGACTTTCATCTACTTTGTATGTAGAGTGAGAATTTCATTTCTCACAAAGAGCAGGGGATACAGGGCCAAGGTAAGTGCTACATTTCCCCCATCCAAAGATAGTTGGACAGGCCATTACTGGAGCTAACAATGCACCAATCAAACAATTGGGCTTTCATAGGGTATCGACTCATCATATCACCATTTAGAATATAACACCACTGCCCATTGTAAATGAATAACTCTAAAGCTGAAATGTTTTGCTTCAGCTGTCATGGATACAACATAAAGTCACCATCCTGGGCAGGCATCAAAAGGGGGGACTTGCTAAGAAAGTGTTTACCAATTAATACTGGCCGTGCTTGTATTATACCATATTGAATAATTATTGAACAACCCCTATAAAGTTGTGGAGAAAATATATTAAGGATTCTTAGTTACATTTCAGCCTTATTTAACTCACATGTACAGTATGTTAGACAGATCTATACCTACAGCGCCTATCATATCATATTCACCCCTCTTGGATTTTATCACATTTGATTGTCTACAATCTACACAAAATACTCTATAATGTTAAAGTGGAAGTATTTTTTTAAAGATTTTTAAAGATGAATTAAAAAATATACTCATCCCTGAGTCAATACGTGTTAGAAACACCTTAGGCAGTGATTTACAGCTGTGAGTCTTTCTGGGTAAGTCTCTAAGAGCTTTGCATACCTGGATTGTGTAATATTTGCCCTTTATTCCTTTGAAAATTCTTCAAGTTATTTTCAAAATTCTTGCCATAAATGTTCAAGCATATTTAAGTCAAAACTATAACTTGGCCACTAAGGAACAGTCACTGGCTTCTTGTTAAGCTACTCCAATGTAGATGTGGCCTTGTGTTGTAGGTTACTGTTCTGCTAAAAGGTGAATGCCTCTCACAGTGTCTGGTGTTTTTTTGTATCTTGATAAACTCCCCATTCCTTTCTGATGTCAAGCATACCTAGGCCATGATGCAGTCACCACCTTGTTCGTAAAATAAGGAGGCAGTTACTCAGTGATGTGTTTTGTTGGATTTGCCTCAAACATAAGGCTTTGTATTTAGGCCAAAAAGTATATTCCTTTGCCAATTGTTTTACAGTATTACTTTAGTGCCTTGCTGCATGTTTTGGAGAATTATTCTGTATATTTTTATTGTTCTTTTCACTCTGTCATTTAGGTCGTTATTGTGGAGTCACTACAATGTTGTTGATCCATTCAAATGTTTTTCTCCCATCAAAGCCATTGAACTCTGTAGTGGTTTTAGAATCACCAATGGCCCCATGTTGACATCTCTGAGCAGTTTCCTTCCTGTCCTGCAGCTCAGTTCAGAAAGAAGACTGTGGGTGTTTCTCAAAATGAATACTACCCTTCTCCGAGCACGCAAATTGGAGCACGGGAGGGTTGGAGTAGGAGTCCAAATCCAAGTATGCAAACTGGAGCATGGAGGGCACTACTCAGTTTGTACATATGTTGAAGCATGCATCGATGCAAGCTTCAGCGGAAAGTATGCAAATATATATGACGCAACCACGTAAAAAATTATGCACATTTTCTTGAACTCAATGGGAGCCATTATTTGAGCTGAAGCGAGATAAATACAGTCCACCTTTGGAATTAAATGTTGCCTATTCACATCTCATACTGTATGTTGCCTGACTACAATATTTAATCTTGATGCGTTAATAAATACATGCTGTGTTAATTACATGCCTACAATACCCACTATAGTGTGCGTAGGTTCAAGGCCATAATGAGTCAATAGAGCTAACTCGCTAGCTACTACTGTTGGCTAGCCAGATATCCACAAAGAATTGATAGCTAGCTACCCATGAAGAATTGCCATTTTCCTTGGGTAACATTGGTTTTATGTAATTTTTGCCTGTTATATTATCTGGTTAGCTCATTGTTGTGATTCACATATAGCTAGCTGATAGTTATGTAAAGTGTTTTCTTTGTATATATATTGTTTCATCTCTATTGCCACTGTCTTGACTGGAGGAAGGAAGTTTCAGTGAATGGTTAAGTCCATAGTCCATGTCAATTAGGGGAATAACCTATGTGTAAATGTAACAATCTGCTGTTGTGTTTTGTGTTATCTGTGATTGTCTTGTTTTGTTTGTTTTGTGTAATTTCTTAGTCATTGTACCTAAACTGTATGTGTAAACATGTATATGCAGGGCCCAGCTGTAAAAGAGACCTTGGTCTCAGTCTGTGTTCCTTGTTGAAATGAAGATATAATAATAGGGCTAACAGACCCTTTACTCAGTACGTTGTTGAAGCACCTTTAGCAGCAATTGCAGCCTTGAGTCTTCTTGGGTATGATGCTACAAGCTTGGCACCCTTGTATTTGGGGAGTTTCCCCCATTCCTCTCTCCAGATCTTCTCAAGCTCTGTCAGGTTCGATGGGGAGCGTTGCTGCATAGCTTTTTACAGGTCTCTCCAGAGATGTTTAATAGAATTCAAGTCCGGGCTCTGACTGGGCCACTCCAGGACATTCAGAGACTTTTCCCGAAGCCACTCCTGCATTATTTTGGCTGTGTGCTTAGGGTCATTATCCTGTTGGAAGAGGAACCTTCGCCACAGTCTGAGGTCTTGAGCGCTCTGGAGCAGGTTTTCATCAAGGATCTCTCTGTACTTTGCTCTGTTCGTCTTTGACTCAATCCGGACTAGTTTCCCAATCCCTGCTGCTGGAAAACATCCCCACAGCATGATGCTGTCACCACCATGTTTCACCGTAGGGATGGTGCCAGGTTTCCTCCAGACGTGACGCTTGGCATTCAGGCTAAAGAGTTCAATCTTGGTTTCATCAGACCAGAGAATCTTGTCTGATGAAATTCCCTGTTTTAGGTCAGTTAGGATCACCGCTTTATTTTAAGAATGTGAAATGTCAGAATAATAGTAGAGAGGTTTATTTCAGCTTTTATTTCTTTCATCACATTCCCAGGGGGTCAGATGTTTACATACACTTAATTAGTATTTGGTAGCATTGCCTTTAAATTGTTTAATTTGGGTAAAATGTTTCGGGTAGCCTTCCGCAAGCTTCCCACAATAAGTTGTGTGAATATTGGCCCATGTGCTTTTCCAGTTCTGCCCACACATTTTGTATAGGATTGAGGTCAGGGCTTTGTGATGGCCACTCCAATTTCTTGACTTTGTTATCCTTAAGCCATTTTGCCACAACTTTGGAAGTATGCTTGGGGTTGTTGTCCATTTGGAAGACCCATTTGTGACCAAGCTTGAACTTCCTGACTGATGTCTTGAGATGTTGCTTCAATATATCCACATAATTTTCCGTCCTCATGATGCCATCTATTTTGTGAAGTGCACCAGTCCCTCCTGCAGCAAAGCACCCCCATAACATGATGCTGCCACCCCGTGCTTCATGGTTGGGTTGGGGTTCTTGCAAACTTCCCCCTTTTTCCTCCAAACATAACAATGGTCATTATGGCCAAACAGTTATATTTTTGTTTCATCAGACCAGAGGACATTTCTCCAAAAAGTATGATCTTTGTCCCCATGTGCAGTTGCAAACCGTAGTCTCGCTTTTTATAGCGGTTTTGGAGCAGTGGCTTTTTCCTTGCTGAGCTGCCTTTCATGTTATGGCGATTTAGGACTCGTTTTACTGTGGATATAGATACTTTTGTACCTGTTTCCTCCAGCATCTTCACAAGGTCTTTTGCTGTTGTTCTGGGATTGATTTGCACTTTTCGCACCAATGTACATTCATCTCTAGGAGACAGAACGCGTCTCCTACCTGAGCGGTATGACAGCTGTGTGGTCCCATGGTGTTTATACTTGTGTACTATTGTTTGTACAGATGAACGTGATACCTTCAGGCGTTTGGAAATTGCTCCCAAGAATGAACCAGACTTGTGGAGGTCTACAATTTTTTTCTGAGGTCTTGGCTGATTTCTTTTGATTTTCCCATGATGTCAAGCAAAGAGGCACTGAGTTTGAAGGTATGCCATGAAATACATCCACAGGTACACCTCCAATTGACTCAAATGATGTCAATTATCCTATAAAAAGCTTCTAAAACCGTTTCATCATTTTCTGGAATTTCCCAAGCTGTTTGAAGGCACAGTCAACTTAGTGTATGTCAACTTCTGACCCACTGGATTTGTGATACAGTGAATTATAAGTGAAATAATCTGTCTGTAAACAATTATTGGAAAAATGACAAAGTACATGTCCTAACCGACTTGCCAAAACTATAGTTTGTTAACAAGAAATTTGTGGAGTGGTTGAAAAATGAGTTTTCATGACACCAACCTAAGTGTATGTAAACTTCCGACTTCAACTGTATGTATGGGGATAGAGGAAGGGGTAGTCATTTAAAAATCATATCAACCACTGTTATTTTACACACAGTGAGTCCATGTAACTTATTATGTGATTTGTTAAGCCACATTTAATTCCTGATCAAATTTACTTATTTAATTGTTTCCTTTTAACTTTGACATTATGGAGTATTTGTGTAGAACAATTATCAAAAATCACAATGAAATATATTTCAATCCTTTGTAATGGAACAAAATGTAAGGCAACAAAAATCCAATTGGGTTCAATACTTATGATACCCAAGGAATATCCTGAACAAGGAAAGAAACACATGATATTGTGATTTACATTTTAGCAATATGTGATTTCTCTGAATCAAATCTCTTCTTGGTATTTCTATTACAGCACGGTCCTGGAAGAAAGATGTGTCTACTGTATGTAATTACAAAGATGATGTCTGCATAACATAAAGGAAAGAATAGAGGTGATTCACATTTTGCCTCAAATCATGAAATCTCAGCCATTGGCATGGTTAAGAAAATACTGCTAAGCTTTCTAAATCACTCTCTAATTCCCCTAGCTTTAAAAAAGCCACATTATTCTTATTGGTTATGGATGGAGGACTCTCTATCTGGCTCTTGTTGGATTTAGATTTCGGAGTCCTCGCGTGCAGATCCAGGAATTCAAATCAAGGAAGCCTCTTTCCTTCTTAATGTTGATATTTCTGCTATTAGACAAGATTATTAATTGTCTTTCTTTGTTTCTTTTCTTTGTTTCTTTGTTTAATTTTTCTTTCTTTCATTCTTTATTTCTTTCTTCTCTCTGTTGTTCTTTCCCAGTGGGAGGATCCAGAGATGTGGAGGCGGGAGCTGAGCGCCACAATGGGAAACTAAGCTCGTTCTCTGCTCGGCCCCAATCTTCAAAATAACTCTGGCCCAGTCCCAAATGGCACCCAAGCTATTCCCTTTATAGTGCACTTCTTATGTTCCCTAGTGCACAATTTATAAATTAAGGTAGTGCACTATATAGTGAAGAGGGCTCCATTTGGGACGCATCATTACTCTTAAAGAAAAGCCTGAACGAGAGCCAACCATAGGAGCCAACCTCCACACTCCCTCCCAGCTCTGATCATCCAGCATCTAGCCTCTAGGCAGGCTCTCCTTTCTCTCGCTCCTCTCCTCTTACTTCCCGATCCTTACTCACAAGAGGAACATACAAGTGGATCCTAGCGCAGGCAACACCATCTTAGAGAAAAACAAACAACAGCAGCATGAAATGATACTACTCTATTTACCCATGCAGATTGTCGAGTCTGACAATATTATTGCATTTTGATTAAATTACATTTATTGTGATTTATGGTAGTTACACTAAGTGACTAGTATTGATCCGATGAGCCACATTCTCTTACATCTGCACAGCTCTTACTAGCTACACAGTACATACCCGTCAGATGATTTCATTATTTTAATTGAGTGCAGTTCATTGTTAGCCTAGGAATATCTATATTACATAGTTTTTGTTGGACACAAATAACTTTGTTTTTACAGCTTTTTCTTTATTGTTACATGTACTGTACAAGCTACTGGGGTCTGACAACTTGCATGGAAAATGACTGAGGATAATAGCGGACAATATTACCACTCATATTTGCCATATCTTCAATTTAAGCCTACTAGAAAGTGTGTGCCCTCAGGCCTGGAGGGAAGCAAAAGTCATTCCGCTACATAGGCCTAAGAATAGTAATTTAAGCCTGCTAGAAAGTGTGTGCCCTCAGGCCTGGAGGGAAGCAAAAGTCATTCCGCTACATAAGCCTAAGAATAGTAATGCCCCCTATACTGGCTCAAATAGGCGACCAATCATCCTGTTACCAACCCTTAGTAAACTTTTGGGAAAAATGGTGTTTGACCAGATACAATGATATTTTACAGTAAACAAATTGACAACAGACTTTCAGCGTGCTTATAGGGAAGGACATTCAACAAGCACAGTACTTACACAAATGACTGATGATTGGCTGAGAGAAATTGATGATTCAAAAGATTGGGGGGGATTGTTTTGTTAGACTTCAGTGCAGCTTTCGACATTATCGATCATAGTCTGCGTATGTGTCATGGCTTTACACACCCTGCTATATTGTGAATAAAGAGTTACCTGTCTAACAGAACACAGAAGGTGTTCATTAATGGAAGGGAATAAATTAGACCTAAATATTTCAAAAACTATGAGCATTGCATTTGGGACAAATATTTCACTAAACCCTAAATCTTAACTAAATCTTGTAATGAATAATGTGGAAATGTAGCAAGTTGAGGTGACTTAAGTGCTTGGAGTAACCCTGGATTGTAAACTGTCATGGTCAAAACATATTGATACAACAGTAGCTAAGATGGGAAGAAGTCTGTCCATTATAAAGCCCTGCTCTGCCTTCTTAGCAGCACTATCAACAAGGCAGGTCCTACAGGACCTAGTTTTCTCGCACCTGGACTACTGTTCAGTCGTGTGGTCAGGTGCCACAAAGAGGGACTTAGGAAAATTGCAATTGGCTCAGAACAAGGCAGCAAGGCTGGCCCTGGGATGTACACAGAGAGCTAACTTGAATAATATGCATGTCAATCTCTCCTGGCTCAAAGTGGAGGAGAGATTGACTTCATCACTACTTGCATTTGTGAGAGGTTGTTGACTGTTGACGGTTGTTGACATGTTGACTGCACTGAGATGTCTGTTTGAACTACTGGCACACAGCTCGGACACCCATGCATACCCCACAAGACGTGCCACTAGAGGTCTCTTCACAGTCCCCAAGTCCAGAACGCTAGCGTCCCACATATCCTAGAGAGGTTAAACATGCTAGAGGTGGAATTAGGTTTTTTGACATTTTTAAAAATTCATACAAATGAAAAGCTGAATTATCTTAAGTCAATAAGTTTTCAACCCCTTTGTTATGGCAAACTGAAATAAGTGCAGAACTCACTCTGTGTGCAATAAGTGTTTAACCTCTTCGATATAGGGGGCGCTCTTAAAATTTTTGGATGAAAAACGTTCTCGTTTTAAACAAGATATTTTGTCATGAAAAGATGCTCGACTATGCATATAATTGACAGCTTTGGAAAGAAAACACTGACGTTTCCAAAACTGCAAAGATATTGTCTGTGAGTGCCACAGAACTGATGTTACAGGCGAAACCGAGATAAAAATCCAATCAGGAAGTGCCGCATTCTTTTAAACCGCCTCATGCCAATGACTCCTTATATGGCTGTGAAGGAGCTAGGAGTCAGCTTATGTTTTCCACGTTTTCCCCAAGGTGTCTACAGCATTGTGACGTATTTGTAGGCATATCATTGGAAGATTGACCATAAGAGACTACATCTACCAGGTGGTCGCTTGGTGTCCTCCGTTGCAATTATTGCTTAATCTCCAGCTGCAGTATTTTTCCGTTTGCTTCTGATGAGAAGCCAACTGCCACCACTGATAGATTATCGAATAGATATGTGAAAACCACCTTGAGGATGAATGAACATTTGCTATCTAACTAAGAGTCTCGTCATTGAAAACATCAGAAGTTCTTCAAAGGTAAATTTTTTTATTTGAATGCTTTTCTTGTTTTTGTGAAAATGTTGCCTGCTGATTGCTAGGCTTAATGCTATGCTAGGCTATCAATACTCTTACACAAATGCTTGTGTAGCTTTGGTTGAAAAGCATATTTTGAAAATCTGAGATGACAGTGTTGTTAACAAAAGGCTAAGCTTGTGTTTGAATATATTTATTTCATTTAATTTGCGATTTTCATGAATAGGAAACGTTGCGTTATGGTAATGAGCTTGAGGCTATGATTACGCTCCCGGATACGGGATTGCTCGACGCTAGAGGTTAACATGATTTGACTATGATATAATAATTTGAATGTTTAAAGGTAATGACTAAAGGATTCCACCCAAAATTGTATAACTGTGTGAAATGTGTTAGAATCATAAGAATATAATCTGAGATTGTGTGTTGCTCTGTTAGAATTCTAGAACTAGGGCATTGTATTCTTTTGTAGCTATGCAAGCAGGGTGAAGTTGTAAAACAGATAACAAAAAACCGTTAGAGGTTTTACAACCATGGGAAATTATGTAAATATATCACTAGCCACTTTAAACAATGCTACCTTATATAATGTTACTTACCCTACATTATTCATCTCATATGCATACGTATAGACTGTACTCTATATCATCGACTGTATCCTTATGTAATACATGTATCACTAGCCACTTTAAACTATGCCACTTTGTTTACATACTCATCTCATTTGTACATACTGTACTCGATACCATCTACTGTATCTTGCCTATGCTGCTCTGTACCATCACTCATTCATATATCCTTATGTACATATTCTTTATCCCCTTACACTGTGTACAAGACAGTAGTTTTGGAATTGTTAGTTAGATTACTTGTTATTACTGCATTGTCGGAACTAGAAGCACAAGCATTTCGCTACACTCGCATTAACATCTGCTAACCATGTGTATGCGCTGACAAATAAAATTTGATTTGATTCACAAGCAGGGTATTGAATTAAAGCCCTCGTTGTGAACCTAGGAGAAGTCAGATTTTTAAAATGCTTTTCGGCGAAAGCATGAGAAGCTATTATCTGATAGCATGCACCCCCCAAAATGCCAGCACGACACGTAAACAAAGATTTTGCGGTAGCCGTGTGTGTGTGTGTGTGTGTGTGTGTGTGTGTGTGTGTGTGTGTGTGTGTGTGTGTGTATTGGGTCGTGCGTGCATGTGTATATATACCCAAAATAGCTTTGTATGGAAGCTGTGTCAGAGCATCGTTTTTAAACGCTGCGTAATTTTTTTAAATTAAAAAAGTCGACGATAAACTTTCACAAAACACTTCGAAATCCTTTTGTAATCCAACTTTAGGTATTAGTAAACGTTTATAATCTATCAAAATGATTACAGGGCGATGTATTTTCAATAGGTCTTCACTTGCAAAACAATGGATGATAATGTCTTCATCAACTACATCCGGGTCTCAATACCCTTTTCTGGATGCCAGATAGGGATTTTCCCGATTAACCGATTGAAAATTAATTCGGTTAGACAAATACCTGACCTCTGAAATTGAGGGTCCATTTCAGGCCAGTGGCAAACTGGTACGCAACGGAGACGGTGACGAGATCCAACCTACATTGAATTCTCAGCTGCAAGATAAGTTCAGTAATCTTTATTCATTTCGTTTCGGGTTAAATTCTAAACTTACTAAAAATGGATTTAGAATGGACTGGATTAAATTCCTATAAAGCAGTGGTCAAGAGAAATGTGAGGGAGGATTTTAACTGTAAAACTAACAGTAAGTAAGATTTGTATCGGGTATACCGTCCATATAATCTAATGTAGAGAAAGTCAAAATTATATTTGTTGGTGTTGGCGGCACTGGGTTACAGATCACAGTAAGACATTTCGAGTCAGTAAATTTGGGTCCGAAATGACTCAGGGTAGTTGAGGCCATTACCAAAATAAATTAAGTAAGTAAACTAGCTAATATTGAGACCTAATTGAGTCTTGGTCAAAAGTATATTAGACGGAAAACATAATATAGAAGGTGTGAGATGTGATAAATTGTTAAAGTAAAAAGTCATGACAAACAACAAAAAAAGAGGCTGTTGACCAGGGCTTTACAACCCCTGGAAAACAGCTTATAGTTGTATATGTGTGAGACATAATTATCTGTTGATCGCCTCTTTAAATAAGTTTTCAACGGGGATAGTTATACCACACAGGAGAATGAGAGTACACCCATAGATTGTGAGAATACACATTAGAAAAAAACTATAGTAATTGAGTAAGAAAGTAAAAAGCACACACATAGAAAGTTTTCAACGAGGATAAGAAGATAATTACTTGCGTGTGAGATAGATATATTAATCAGTCGAAAGTCATAAGGAACAACGGAAAAATAGGCTGTTAACTTCTTGCGATGAGCAATCCCGTATCCGGGAGCGTAATCATAGCCTCAAATGCATTAGCATAACGCAATGGACATAAATACCCCTAGAAACTTTTCCTATTCATGAAAATCGCATATGAAATTAAATAAATATATTCAAACACAAGCTTAGCCTTTTGTTAACAACACTGTCATCTCAGATTTTCAAAATATGCGTTACAGCCAACGCTAGACAAGCATTTGTGTAAGTTTATCATGGCATAATGCTATGTTAGGCTCTGCTGTCAGCAGGCAACATTTTCACAAAAATAAGAAAAGCAACCAAATTAAATAATTTACCTTTGAAGAACTTCGGGTGTTTTCACTCAGGAGACTCCCAGTTAGATAGCAAATGTTCCTTTTTTCCAAATATATTATTTTTGTAGGCGAAAAAGCTCACGTTTCTTCACCATGCTTGGCTGAGAAATCGACCGAAAAATGCTACAACTATAACGCCAAACTTTTTTCAAAATTAGCTACATAATATCGACAGAAACACGGCAAACGTTGTTTAGGATCCATCCTCAAGGTGTTTTTAACAAATATATTCGATAACATATCCGTCGAGGCAGTTGGTTTCTCATAAGGAAAAATGGCTACCTCAGTATTTTACACAAGGTTTTCTGCGGGAGACACCATGTGACCACATGCCATATATGGTCCCTTACAGCCATTCTTCAAGGGAAATGCCTAAAAAGACGTCACAATGTAGACACCTTGGGGAAAACGTGGAAAACGTAAGCTCATTCGTAGCTCATTCACAGCCATATAAGGAGTCATTGGCATGAGGCGGTTTCAAAAAATGCGGCACTTCCTGGTTGGTTTTTTATCTGGGTTTCGCCTGTAACATCAGTTCTGTGGCACTCACAGACAATATCTTTGCAGTTTTGGAAATGTCAGAGTGTCTTCTTTCCAAAGCTGTCAATTACATACATAGTCGAGCATCTTTTCGTGACAAAATATCTTGTTTAAAACGGGACCGTTTTTCATCCAAAAATGTAAATAGCGCCCCCTAAATCCAACTGGTTAACCAGGGCCTTACAACCCCTGGGAAATAGCTTATTGTTGTATACGTGTGAGACCTAATAATCTATCAAAAGTCATAAAAATAATTATTCTAAGATCCTAGGAGAGATCAACAGGAGGTATTTATCAACATAGAAAGTAAAAGTACACACACATAGGTTAAGGATAATAACAGTAGAAAGAACACACATAGAAAGTCAAAGCACATACATTTAAATTGTGAGATTAAGAATAATAACAGATCATAGAAACACACACATACATTGTGAAAATAAGCATAATAACAAGGAAAGTAATTGAATAACATGGGTGGTAAATCCTCAAAGGAGGTCCCGGAATTCACCGGGGATGAGAGATATATGAAATCTCAAGATAAGAGGAGTGTATATTATGGTCTGAAATGGAGAAATAATGATGGTTTTGATGGGCTTCTTAATGTAGATAAATTACAGTCTATGATTAAACAGATGCATAAAATCTGTGAAGATAATATAGAAAGACAGCAAGTGGAAGGACTAGATACCGCTAAGGTGTGGCTGTCTGAGGCCCATGGAAGAAGGGAAGAAGGAAAGAAGGAAGGGACCTAAGAGAGAAGGGAAAAATGGACAGGATCAGACGATAGAAAGTGTTTTAATTGTGACAAAACAGGACATCTGGCCCGAGAGTGTAGAGCTCCTCTAAAGGATAAGGGAGAAAGACAGTACCGAGACAGAGAGAACAAGAAACGAGAGCAAGAGCAGAGAGAAAGAGAGAGACAGAGATATGGAGATGAGACAGCACCAACTTTTTAAAGGTTTTAGATTTGTTAATAATCGATCAAATTGAAGACGGGTCTATCTGTTTTCAATACAGGAGGATCACAAACTAACGCTACTTTTCAAGTCTTGCCCAACTCTCAACAGTGTTACCCTTTTCCAAGATGGCCGTACTTCTTCATTGCACAAAGGAATAACATCAACCAAATTCCAAAGACTGGTGACATCCAGTGGAAGCGGTAGGAACTGCAAACAAGTGCCTAATAAATATTGTTTCCCCATGAGAACACCTTGAACATACATAATTCTGAATGGTTAGTCCTCTGGGTTTTGCCTGCTAAATAAATTCTGTTATACTCACAGACATGATTAAAACAGTTTCTATCCAAATCTACTAATAATATGCATATCTTATATTCTTGGCATGAGTAGCAGGAAGTTGAAATTGGGCATGCTATTTATCCAAAAGTGAAAATGCTGCCCACTATCCCAAAGAGGTTTTAAACAACAGGTTTGGTTTTACTAAATTTATGCAACAGGTTGAGATGATTAGATAGCTGGAAAGGGGTTATGGGTTTGTTTATTGTTTACTGTTCATTGTTTATTTTAGATGTTGATTTCACTTAATTAAACATTGTATTATCTGATGTGTTTGAGTAGGATTCTTTCTTCCGGGACGGATGGAAGTCACCTAAAGTATGTACGTTCAAGGAGACGTCTACACTTTTATTAAATGCCTGGGATTAAATATCAATGATTCCTTACGCTGAGAAATGTACTACATTTACGACAGAAAAAGAAATGTTACATGTAGTGGGGTAACAGGAACAGTCTATAGAGAAAAAGCTATCACATATTTGTTGGACATTGGTCTAGTAATGATACCAGGATAATTGTATCTAAGGGTAGCGCATATTCAATTAAGCACACATATACATTGATGTAGATTAAAACTAATGATTAATGATTTGAGGGAGTACAGTGGAATTATCATTGTTATCAGTTTTCATTTGTAGTTAACTTTTGGGTTTCTGTATCGGTGTAGTATAATGAGTGCTGACAAAGTGTTTTATGTTTTTTCTTGGAAAATTGAGGTTTCATTGTCTCTCTTTGGAAAGTTTCCTGGGGCTATAATCTTGGGGAGAGTGAGTGAGATTGAGGCTGTAAACTACCAAATCGAAAAGGCCTGGCAAGTTTATGTTTGTTTTTACCTTAGGGTTTGCAACACATAGTGTATAACTATTTGTTGGTGTTTTTAAAATACTATGTTTGATTTATGTGTACTATTTCTTTTGGTTTTGGTGAGTTTTCTTTTTGTCTTAGTGCCAAGGTTTCTTACGCCACCGGTCCCTTTTTCCTTTTTGTTTCGTTTTGTCTTATTGGTTGCACCTGTTCCCTGTTTCGTTTCTTGATTTATGTCTATTTAAGCCTGTTAGGTCCGCCTAGGTTTGTGCGGGATTGTTACTCTGTTGGTTGTGGATGTGTTTGCGTGTTTGTTTTCTCCGGACTGTTTTGTCCTGTGTTTGGGCTGGTCTGTTTTGTGCCCCCTATTTTGGCGTGACCATTTTGTGCCGGAGAATAAATATTATGATTTACTGAACCCTCTGCTCTCTGCGCCTGACTCCAACCCACCACTCCTAGTAAACTCTGACAGTAATTTGTGAAATTGATAATTATGATGAAGTTTGAAGTTCTTAGACATTTTTGTAATTTGGATCAATGTGAAGAAAGACTAAGCATAGGCTTCCTTATAACCATAATTGTTTTATTTGTGAAGTTTTTCAGAGTAGAGATTTTAATTTGAATATGTTATTTGAAATTTGTTTTATCTTTTGACCAGTAGTAGTTTTTTAAAATAAAAATGGGGGAGGATACGGTCCTTTGAGGTTTGGATTTATATTTTTGGGGTGAAGGTGGGGTTATAAAAGATTGTTATAAGGTTATTTTGAAACTCCCACTATTTCGGCTTAAGTAATGTTTAGTAACCTAGCTAAGTTTTATTTTCCCTTAGGCAATTAGCTGTTGTTGTATGTAGATTATATTTTTGTGTGAAATTTAACACAACAAGGTTGTAAAATTTATATTATAGTATTATCATATTTTTTTGTGAATAAGGTTATAAAGTTAGCAAGAATACGTTTTAATTATGGTAAACCTATGTTAAGAATTTAGGACATATTTTAAGCCTGAAGGAGTAAGAATAAATGGGGAAAAGATTTTGGTCCGTTCAGCATCTGGACATCAGGTTTGTTGAAAGACTGTCTGCTCCATTGGTTCTAAAACATGAGAAGTCGGGAGGGCAGGCATGTATTCCAGTCCTTATCTCCAAGTTATGTCCAGTTAATCTGTTGGGAAGAGATACAATGACGCTGTTGAATGTGGCCGTCACCCCCACAGAAAGCCCGAGGCCATAAAAGGGATTACTCCCACCTTTGAAGAATTGGTAGAGGGGGGTGTAATTAGAGAAGGAGATTAAGCACAGTGCAATTCTCCAATATTCCCTGTAAAGAAAGCAGCCTACAGTAACTTACAAAGAGTGAATCAAGTGTAATACTTAGAGCTCCAAGTGTACCAGACCCACACACGTTGCTTAATCAATTGAAAACAGAAAATACCTATTTCTGTCTACCAATCTTACCAAAGTCACCAAAGTCACTGTTTAGATATGCGGCAATATTGACACATGGGCAGAGCCATGTGTCAACAGGGGGGATGGTAGAGAAGGTTAGGAAACACTTTGTGGCTATTGGGAGAACTACTTTTTTTAAAAGTTTACGTGAAGTTATTTGTGCACAGGATAATCATCAAGGTAGAGTAAGTACACCACTGGGGGAATACCCCCAGGTAGAATATCCATTCCAACAATTGGAAATGGACTTCATTGAACTATCCCGAAGTGAGGGAAAGAAGCGGTGTTTAACATTAATAGATAAATATATTAAAATGGGTAGAAGCGTTCCCAACTTAATTGGCAGACACGATTACGGTAGCTAAAGAATTATGTCAAGATTATCTCTTTAGACATTAGATTACAATTTTGCTAATCAGGTAAAAGATAGTATAGGGCAGAAATTGAACATTAAATAGAAAAAGAAACACTGTTCATATCACCCGCAATCGGCAGGATTGATTGAACACATAAATGATAAGATTAAAGTACGATTAAGAAAAACACACATGAGCACAGGTAGAAATTGGGTACAATGTTTACCAATAGTATTAATGACAATTAGGGTAACTCCAGATAAAAAAAGAAAGTGTTTGGTTGGTAGACCGTATAGAATGCACAAATTGGTAGGGCCAGAGCAAGCTGATATAGAAACAGAGCATACAGTGGGGCAAAAAAGTATTTAGTCAGCCACCAATTGTGCAAGTTCTCCCACTTAAAAAGATGAGAGAGGCCTCATCATAGGTACACTTCAACTATGACAGACAAAATGAGAAAAAAAAATCCAGAAAATCACATTGTAGGATTTTTTATGAATTTATTTGCAAATTATGGTGGAAAATAAGTATTTGGTCAATAACAAAAGTTTATCTCAATACTTTGTTATATACCCTTTGTTGGCAATGACAGAGGTCAAACGTTTTCTGTAAGTTTTCACAAGGCTTTCACACACTGTTGCTGGTATTTTGGCCCATTCCTCCATGCAGATCTCCTCTAGAGCAGTGATGTTTTGGGGCTGTTGCTGGGCAACACGGACTTTCAACTCCCTCCAAAGATTTTCTATGGGGTTGAGATCTGGAGACTGGCTAGGCCACTCCAGGACCTGGAAATGCTTCTTACGAAGCCACTCCTTCGTTGCCCGGACGGTGTTTTTGGGATCATTGTCATGCTGAAAGACCCAGCCACGTTTCATCTTCAATGCCCTTGCTGATGGAAGGAGGTTTTCACTCAAAATCTCACGATACATGGCCCCATTCATTCTTTCCTTTACACGGATCAGTCGTCCTGGTCCCTTTGCAGAAAAACAGCCCCAAAGCATGATGTTTCCACCCCCATGCTTCACAGTAGGTATGGTGTTCTTTGGATGCAACGCAGCATTCTTTGTACTCCAAATACGACGAGTTGAGTTTTTACCAAAAAGTTATATTTTGGTTTCATCTCCCAATCTTCTTCTGGATCATCCAAATTCTTTCTAGCAAACTTCAAACGGGCCTGGACATGTACTGGCTTGTGTGTGGTTCTGGGATTTTTGCTCACCGTTCTTGTGATCATTTTGACCCCACGGGGTGAGATCTTGCGTGGATCCCCAGATCGAGGGAGATTATCAGTGGTCTTGTATGTCTTCCATTTCCTAATAATTGCTCCCACAGTTGATTTCTTCAAACCAAGCTGCTTACCTATTGCAGATTCAGTCTTCCCAGCCTGGTGCAGGTCTACAATTTTGTTTCTGGTGTCTTTTGACAGCTCCTTGGTCTTGGCCATAGTGGAGTTTGGAGTGTGACTGTTTGAGGTTGTGGACAGGTCTTTTATACTGATAACAAGTTCAAACAGATGCCATTAATACAGGTAACGAGTGGAGGACAGAGGAGCCTCTTAAAGAAGAACCTCTAGTGACACCCCATCCTGGTTCCGGGAGCGTTATCATCGACTGACACCAATTAGCATTACGCAACGGACATAAATATTACTAAAAAATATTCCTATTCATGAAAATCACAAGTGATATATATTGAGACACAGCTTAGCCTTTTGTTAACCACCCTGTCATCTCAGATTTTCAAAATATGCTTTACAGCCAAAGCAAGACAAGCATTTGTGTAAGTTTGTCGATAGCCTAGCATAGCATTATGTCCAGCTAGCAGCAGGTAACTTGGTCACAAAAATCAGAAAAGCAATCAAATTAAATTGTTTACCTTTGATGAGCTTCGGATGTTTTCACTCACGAGACTCCCAGTTAGATAGCCAATGTTCCTTTTTTCCCAAAATATTATTTTTGTAGGCGAAATAGCTCCGTTTGTTCTTCACGTTTGGCTGAGAAATCGACCGGAAATTGTGGTCACGACAACACCGAAAAATATTCAAAATTTGCTCCATAATATCGACAGAAACATGGCAAACGTTGTTTATAATCAATCCTCAAGGTGTTTTTCACATATCTATTCGATAATATATCCACCGGGACAATTGGTTTTTCAGTAGGACCGATTGGAAAAATGGCTACCTCTGTATTTTACGCGAGAATCACTCCGAGAGTCATCAGGTGACCACTTACACAATGTAGCCGCTTACGGGTATTCTTCAACATAAAGGCGTAAAACTATGTCACAATGCTGTAGACACCTTGGGGAATACGTAGAAAAAGTAATCTGGTTGATAGCCCATTCACTGCTCAATAGGGACGCATTGGAACGCAGAGCTTTCAAAACATGAGGCACGTCCGGATTGGATTTTTCTCAGGCTTTCGCCTGCAATATCAGTTCTGTTATACTCACAGACAATATTTTTACAGTTTAGGAAACTTTAGAGTGTTTTCTATCCTAAACTGTCAATTATATGCATATTCTAGCATCTTGTCCTGACAAAATATCCCGTTTACTTAAGGAACGTTATTTTTTCCAAAAAGTTGCAGGTCTGTGAAAGCCAGAAATCTTGCTTGTTTGTAGGTGAACAAATACTTATTTTCCACCATAATTTGCAAATAAATTCATTAAAAATCCTACAATGTGATTTTTCTGGATTTTTTTTCTTATTTTGTCTGTCATAGTTGAAGTGTACCTATGATGAAAATTACAGGCCTCTCATCTTTTTAAGTGGGAGAACTTGCACAATTGGTGGCTGACTAAATACTTTTTTGCCCTACTGTACCTTAGCAGAGCACATGAGAAGATTGTTTGTTAACCACACTCGTATGTCAAAGCTTTTGTGTCCCACAGGTGAATTACAGAAGATGATTCATTAAATCCAACCAGGAGACTGGGTGTGGATCCAATCCCTGAGGAGAAAAGACTGGAAGCAGTCCCGTTGGAAAGGCCCATACCAGGTTGTGTTGGTAACTGCCTTTGCCGTTAGAATAGCTGAGAGAGCTACTTGGGACCACGTTACCCACGGCAAAAAGGTAGGAACACATACAAGCACTACTGATCACATACAGAGTTAGGAGAAGAACCGAGTACCAACAGGGTTCGGCGGTTACCACCTTAACGAAGATCCCCTATGCCGACCTTTCATTACTGTGTGTGCTCCTAGAGTGTGAGTATGGGGGGTTCCTAGCAGATAGACGAAGGGCAGGAGAGGGTTGGCAGTTTTTGGGAATATGGGGGACCCTAAGCTGCATCATAGTACCAATAATCTTCTTAATTCATCCAGATCCACTACCAGTTGGTATAAATCGTACCGAATCTCTACCATTGTTGAGAGGCAAAAGACAAACTACTCAATATAAGGACAGCCAAGGAGGAGTGACATAAAATAGGGGTTAGAAAAGGGCAGAACGCAAGATTTAAGATAAGGGTACTCAATTTTACTAACGGGTGGGGTTACTGTTATAAGGAGATAACTGACGAAAACACCCCCTTATACCTGTGTCAAACAACTATGTCCACGTGTTCCTGGTCCCAGGTGTTTAAACACACATGGGGCAGGGAATATGAGAAGTACAGGAGAAAATTCTTAACCTCACAGCCCCTATAACTGATGTGTGGTGGGCTTGTACCAACCAAGGAAGCATACAGCAGACACTACCAAAAGGGTGGGTAGGTACTTGCGCCCCGGTGTTATTGGCTCAACCAGTGAGGATTAGTCATCAACGACCAGTTGTGAGTAAAATGGACAGAAATAAGAGAAGTCTAGTCCTAGATGAAGGTAGCCCCATATGGATGGATTCCATAGGGATCCCTTGGGGAGTACCCAATGAATACAAGGCGTTGAATCAAATAGGGGAAGGGTTCACTACTACTTTCTTTTTGTGGGTTACAATAAATTAGAATGTGGATTGGATAAACTATATCTATTATAACCAACAAAGATTTGTTAATCAGACTAGGGATGCAGTAAGGGGATTCTCCAGAAAAGGGCGGGGTTTGTAGAATGGTGGGGAGTCATTGCTGTACGTTAATTCCTAATAACACATCACCAGATGGGACAGTTACATGAGCTCTAGCAGGGTTAACGGCTCTAAGTGAAGAATGGGCTGAGAACTCAGGGGTTAATACATCTGTGACAGGGTGGTTTGATGAGATGTTATGCAAATGGAAAACCATAGTAGCTAACATCATGGGGGCTGCTATTGTTTGTATGGTTATGCTCGTATTATGTGGTTGTTGTCTTATTCTCTGTGTCCGAGGTTTGGTGAGCAAGGCATTGGGGAATGCAGTATCCCAGCAGATGGTGAGGTACGGGCCCATCCCAGAGTCCGAACAATGGGATGAAAACAATAGATATCCGAACCTGGTGGACACTGCTGATCCATTCGATCCTGATGACCTACAATTGAATAAGACATTTCTTAGTTCTAATGTGTGAAGGTTATAGTGAAAATCGAGAGAAGAATTATGACTGGAAGTAGTAATAGGTCAAAGCTATACAATAGTTCAGTTAGAACATTAGGATAAAAAATTATTGTGACAGACGACCTCATCTCTATACCCTACATATACAATTACTGTATCTGTAAGGTCCCTCAGTTGAATTTCAAACACAAATTCAACCACAAAGAAGGGCACCTATTGGTACATGGGTAAAAAAAAGCTGACATTGAATATACCTTTGAGCATGGTGAGGTTATCCATTACACTGGTGTATAAATACACCCAGTCACTACAAAGATAGAGAAGTCCTTCCTAACTCAGTTGCCAGAGAGGAAGGAAACCGCTCAGGGATTTCACTATGAGGCCAATGGTGACTTTATTAAACAGTTACAGAACTGCATTGTCTGTGAAAGGAGAAAACTGAGGATGGATCAACAACATTGTAGTTACTCCAGAATACTAACCTAAATGACAGTGAAAAGAAGGAAGCCTGTACTGAATACAAATATACAAAAACATGCATCCTGTTTGCAACAAGGCTCTAAAGTAATATTGCAAAAAATGTGGCAAAGCAATACACTTTTTTTCCCTGAATACAAATTGTAATTTTGGGGCAAATCCAATATAACACATTACTGAGTACCACTCTACATATTTTCAAGCATAGTGGTGGGTGCATCATGTTATGTGTATGCTTGTAATCAGGTTTTTAAAAAAACAGAATGGAGCTAAGCACAGCCAAAATCCTAGTCTGTTCCTAGTTTCAGTCTGCTTTCCACCAGACAATGGGAGATGAATTCACTTTTCAGCAGGACAAAACAACTAAAACACAAGGCCAAATCGCCACTGGAGTTGCTTACCAAGAAAACAGTGAATGTTCCTGAAGGGCTGAGTTACAGTTTTGACTTAAATCTCCAGTACATAAACATCTATGGCAAGACCTGAAATTGGTTGTCTAGAAATGATCAACAACCAATTTGACAGAGCTTGAAGGAATGTCAAAAGAATAATGGGCAAAGGTTGCACAATCCAGGTGTGGAAAGCTCTTAGAGATTTACCCTCGAAGACTCACAGCTGTAATCGCTGCCAAAGGCTCTTCTACAAAGTATTGACTAAGGGGTGTGAATACTTGTGTAAATGCAATATCTCTGTATTTCATTTTTAATACATTGACAAACATTTCTAAAAACATGTTTTCCCTTTGTCATCATGGGGTATTGTGTGTAGGTGGGTGAGAGAGAAAAAATATTTCATACATTCTGTGGTATAAGTCATATGAATACTTTCTGAAGGCACTGTAGTGCAGTGATTCCCGACCCTGGTCCTCGAGGACCCCCAACAGTACAGAGATTGTAACCCTGGACAAGCACACCTGATTCAAATGGTCAACTAATCATTAAGCCCTCCAATGAGTTGAATGAGGTGTGTTTGTCCAGGGCTACAATTAAAATGTGTACTGTTGGGGGTACACGAGGACCAGGGTCGGGAAACACTGCTGTAGCTGATTGACTTCAATCAAGGGGAACGGCAGATAGAGAAATGGCTCATCTGAACTGCTCACTCAGTCAGACATACAGAAGTCTCTGCTCAGCTCTAGATGGTAGCATTTGGAAAAATGGTTGTGATACAAAGTCTTTTTTTACACAACCATTGTGGAGACGTTGCACAATGGTTGTGTAAAGGTTTCTATGCAGACCATACAGCAGATAAATATATCTGTGGTATTACAAATATAATGTCAAATATACAACCTGAGAGTTTACACCGCCAGGTTGCTTGGCATCTGATATTTCAGCAGAGGCAATTGAGATTCTAGAGATTCTACAGGTGATGGGAAACAAGTGTTACTCATGTCATTGTATAAATACTGTTATATTTTTGGTTACTTGGTGAAAATATTACATTTCCCTTGTAGAATGCAACCACCTCTATACAGAAGTATCTTACTCTGTGAAAAACATGTGATCGGTAGTAATTCTTATTGCCCACTGTTAATTCTCCCAATACATACAGTACCAGTCAAAAGTTTGGACACACCTACTCTTTCAAGGGTTGTTCTTTATTTTTTACTATTTTCTACATTGTAGAATAATAGTGAAGACATCAAAACTATGAAATAACACATGTGGAATCATATGGAATGTGTGGAACTAAAAGAGTGTTAAACAATCCAAATCTATGTTATATTTGAGATTCTTCAAAGTAGCCACCCTTTGCCTTGATGACAGCTTTGCACACACTTGGCATTCTCTCAACCAGCTTCATGAGGTAGTCACCTAGAATGCATTTCAATTAACAAGTGTGCCTTGTTAAAAGTTAATTTGTGGAATTCCATTCGTTCTTAATGAGTTTGAGCCAATCAGTTGTGTTGTGACACGGTAGGGGTGGTATACAGAAGATAGCCCTATTTGGTAAAAGACCAAGTCCATATTATGTCAAGAACAGCTCAAATAAGCAAAGAGAAATGACAGTACATCATTACTTTAAGACATGAAGGTCAGTCAATTCGGTCAAAAACCATCAAGCAGTATGAGGAAACTGTCTCTCATGAGGACCGCCACAGGAAAGGAAGACCCAGAGTTACCTCTGCTGCATAGGATAAGTTCATTAGAGTTACCAGCCTCAGAAATTGCAGCCCAAATAAATGCTTCACAGAGTTCAAATAACAGACACATCTCAACATCAACTGTTCATAGGTGACTGTATGAATCAGGCCTTCATTGTTGGATTGCACCAATAAGAGAAGAGACTTGCTAGGGCCAAGAAACACATGCAATGGAAATTAGACCGGTGGAAATTCGTCCTTTGGTCTGATGAGTCCAAATTAGAGATTTTTGCTTCCATCCGCCTTGTCTTTGTGAGACGCAGAGTAGGTTAACGGATGATCTCTGCATGTGTAGTTCCCATCGTGAAGCATGGAGGAGGAGGTGTGATGGTGTGGGGCTGCTTTGCTGGTGACTCTGTCCGTGATTTATTTAGAATTCTAGGCACACTTAACAAGCATGGCTATCACAGCATTCTGCAGCGATACGCCATCCCATCTGGTTTGAGATTAGTGGGAAAATAATTTATTTTCAACAGGACAATGACCCAACACACCTCCAGGTTGTGTAAGGGCTATTTGACCAAGAAGGAGAGTGATGGAGTGCTTTACCTGGCCTCCACAATCACCTGACCTCAACAAGTGCTCAGCATATGTGGGAACTCCTTCGAGACTGTTGGAAATGCAGTCCAGGTAAAGCTGGTTGAGAGAATGCCAAGAGTTTGCAAAGCTGTCATCAAGGCCAAGGGTGGCTACTTTGAAGAATCTAAAATCTAAAATATATTTTGATTTGTTTAACCCATTTTTGGTTACTACTTGATTCCATATGTGTTATTTCAAAGTTTTGACATCTTCACTATTATTCTACAAGGTAGAAAATAAAGTAAAGAAAAACCCTTGAATGATTAGGTGTGTCCAAACTTTTGTCTGGTACTGTATATAGAAAGACAGCAGGGGAACACTTGGAGAACAGAAATAGTCTGGAAATCTTTGTATCTTGACCAGGACTCAAAGGAACAATTGACTTTCCATTGAGAAATTGGGCATGTTGACTTTGGGGATGAGAATGCCAGCTCAGAGGAAAACATAAGACAGAACAAAGCAACACGACTGGACAGGTGGTATAGTATAGTTGCAAGTGTCTTTTATTGTTTTTCAGACACCGTAGAGTACATAACCTAGAGAGAGCACAAAGGGAGTAGGGGTGTATGAGACGTGGAGTTCCTCTGGAGATCGAGGGAGAGACACCAGATCCAATGCAAAGTTGGGCAGAATGTAACGTTATGACTTGTTCTGAGCAAAGAAATTCAGTGGATCTGAGAAGGATAGTTTCATTAATTAGTAAATCATTCATGCACATCTTAAGTTGTTTGTAATATTAAAAACACTTTATACATTATTGTATTTTTTTGCCTGTGGCATCTCACAAGGCGGATGGCTCTGAGTTGAGCCAACTTCAGTTGGTGTTCAGTTCAGGAAGTATGTTTTAGAATTTCTCACTCCATCTCTCTAAGATGCATGAAAATGCTTAGGTGTGTTTTTTTTAATGTGTAAGCAGTAAATCCAAAATGGCTGAAGTCTTCTAAAACAAATTAAAAAGGTAGGAGAAGGGTTGGTTTCAATTGGTTTAACAATTCCAGACATTGCTCATTTCAAAACAAACAGATCAGTTATTTATAAATTAGCACACAAAAATCCCTTTTTAACACATTTATCAAGGCTATTGATCAAACACGTTTTTGCTGTCGACAGACACTGACTGCACTGTACTGGCAGGATAATAAGTAACTCTTATGTCTGTATACAGATATATCTGCTTTCCCAATTACAAATAAACTGCTTCATCTACAACAGTAAGAACAAATAGAAATTCAAACTAGAACACCTGCTTAGTAGTTCTCTTTAACCTCCAAACTCTGGTTAAGTAAAATGTATCGCAACACCAACCACTGTCATAACATAGCTTTAATGTTCTTATAACTATTAGAATGAAAGAGTTGCTACAGAAGGTTGAGATAAGGTTGTATATTAAAGTTGGATTGCTTTTTAAATACTCTCAATTTCTGAATAAGACATCATCATCATCATCATAACAGCAATGTTTTACACCATTACAGAATAACATGGTTTGATTCAAATCGACTGTAATTGGCTGTAATACTAACACATTCTAAAAGGCTCTATTGGAATGAATTCAGTGAACACATTTTTTGAACAGTTTTGTTGAATCATGAATCTGAATCATAAATCTGGACAATAGTAATCAATGGGACCTCCCTGAGACGAAGACCACATTTGAACCTCAAACCGCATGGAGGAACAGAGAACACATGTTTATACCTGGAACACTGACAACGTACAGGTAACTGCCAAAATAAAGGAAACACCAACATAGTGTTTTAATGGGGTGTTGGGCCACCACGAGCTGCCAGAACAGCTTTAATGTGCCTTGGCATAGATTCTACAACTCCATGAGAAATTTCATCATCTCCCATACGTGTTCAATTGGGTTGAGATCTGGTGACTGACACACGCACACACACACACACACACCTTTAAACCCCCTATGCTCCTTTGAGACTCCTCTTTCAAAGTCACTGTGGTTCCTGGGTTAATTAGTCCAAAATAATGGGCAACTAGGCATTTTATATATGACCCTAAGCATGACGGGATTTTAATTGCTTAATTAACCAATGAACCACATCTGTTTGGAAGCATCTGCTTTCAATACACCTGCTTTCAATATACCTTATTGTGTTTCCTTTATTTTGGCAGTTACTTGTAGATCCCCCTATTTAGGACTACTAGAGCTGCAGATAAATCAGTTCAGATTCAAATTGTAAACATTATGAAAACCTTTTACTGTATTCTATATAAAGCAACTTGTGCACCATGCCATTATGTTCAATGACATTGTACAAACTGTCATTATTATTGCCAACTTGTCCACCAGGGATATTATGTTACTGTGAGATTAGATGGGAATATATAGCATAGACCCAAACATTATTATATTATTATACATTATTCTAAAGGGAAAAAAACAGTCTGAGGGCAAAATACATTTTAAAAATAAAATAAATTACTCTTAAATAAGATTTTAAAAACAACACACTACTTATATATCAGTTCTCTTATACATATTCTATTTCAGGTAAATAAATTACAAAAAACACTTTATTACTCAAGCCAAAATGCCATTGAGAGTCTTCCTCTCTCTAACCACTTACAACTAAAGCAAAAGCATAGTTAGCATGAAGTTGTAGGTCGTTCATTTCTTCATGCATTAAGGGGACTGTCCCTTTGCTGGATCCACATTTATTCTCGTCGACCATCGTCTTTAAAAGTACTGAGAATCTGTTGGTGTGAAATGCAGAATCTGTGGAATGTTGATTATCACATGGCCAAAATGACAAGAGTTCTGCAGAAGCCTTAAGTTGACAGGTGAGACAGATGCTGTGGAGCTGAAGCATTTAAAAAAAAACTTGCTCTCCTATTGTATGCTAGCAGGACAAAGATAGAGAGTGTGTGTGTGTGTGTGCGTGTGTGTGTGTGTGTGTGTGTGTGTGTGTGTGTGTGTGTGTGTGTGTGTGTATGTTTGTCTGGTAGAGAGAGAAAGCAGGGCAGAGGCAGAAAAATTGGGGCAAGCTGAACACAGCTTGTCTGACATCAATCAAATGGTTTGTTTTGTTCTTCAAGATTCACTGGACACATATCTGATTCTTCAGGCTGCAAGAGAAAGAACGAGAGAGAGAGAGAGAGAGAGGAAAGAAAGAGTGGGGAGAGAGAGAGGGAGTGAGAGAGAGGAGGGAGAGAGATGTTACTGTTATACAAAGGTAAAAAGTCAAATATATCTCAACCAATAAAATAAACCAGCGGTGAAGATGAAATGATCCTGATAAGATCGATAATAAAATATCAACGATAAGGAGACCATCTACAGAACAACCAGGAGAAGAGGGCAGTTAAAGTATAAGGAGGTCTAAACAGCCTTGGCTTCTCTGGACTGAACATAAAACCTTCCTCGCTACGCTTTCTCATTTCTGTCTCCTATACTTCACGTACCGCATGACTTTATGCTCTAGTTTGTCATGTGCTCAACAAAGCACCCGGAGCTTGATAATGACCCTTAGAGTGGCCAACAGCTAATCTCCTTTCTGTTGTGATTGAAGAGGTGCGGAAAGCCAGGTTTTATAGCATGTCCAGGACATCGCCACATCGACTGAAGGTCTTATCTAATGGTTTATCATCGCACAATCACCGTCAGAGACGCCTCTCCCAGTTCTCTCCCGGTCTTGGATAAATTATACTGACGGTCCCCTCACTTAATACAGGGATGACTGTTCTCAAAACATGACAACCAATTCACATCTAATAGTCAGACGTGCTATAGATAGTCTTACAGAAGAAAAAAGGAGGAGTGTGTGTGTTGCAGCGTGGCTGCGAGAGTGCCAAAACATGGCTATTTACTAACATAACGTAAGCACACGCTTTGTAACTGCTGGCGTTAATGCAGTGAAGGTCTGATGATGTTTTGGACACTTTTGGTGTATATGTGTAGATGTAGATTAGATTAGATTCCACCAAGGTAATATACAGAGAACGATACACAGTTAGGTGTGTCATTTATGGGAACAGTAGTTAATGTGCAGGTGTAACCTATTGCATATTTTGAGCCAATAGATTACTAAAACAGTTTCTAAAACAGTTTTCTTAACCCTCATTGGCTCTTGCACTGTAGATTAGACAGTAGTTATTTGTTCAATTAATCGATTCCCTGACTTGCATTTAGGGGTCTCTATGTTGACTCCAGGTAAACGTAGCAGAAGGAGTAAACAGTGTGCCGTGTAAAATGAACATCCTGCTGAATGATTCTCTAGAGGACTAGAGCAGCAGCAGTAGAGCAGGGCCCATCCAGTCACATTAGTTCGGGAATAATTCCACCATAAAAGGCTAATGTATCAGACCTGCATAGGCCTTAGTCCACACATGCACACTGAAGCACCCACACACATCAGCACCCTCGCACACACACACACACAGTGCATGTACCCGAACACCGGCATGCAGAGCAGATGTGCAGACACAGGCGCGCGCGCACACACACACACACACACACACACACACACACACACAATAATACAAGCAGAGGGGAGGCGGGGGATTGAAACGGATGAGTAAGATTAATGCAACATTCACTGTGCTAAGGTGAGAAATAAAGCAACATTGAAAGGTCTCTCTTTGGAGACAGAAAACAGTTCCACCAAACAGAGGAAAATGAACATATTCTCAGCACGCCAGCAGATCTGAATGTATTCCACTCAAAGGCCAGGCGTATGTAGCATTTTGTTTTCATTAGAGGGGTTCTCTTGATCGACGGAGCCTTTCACTCGTATGAATGCGGCTCATCCACCTATTTTACATCACTTTAAAACCTGACTAATGACAACATATTCCGGATGAGTTTTTCATAATTCCACAAGTGAAAACATGCAGCCGTGATTTTGTAGGCTGAATGATGTCACATGAGAAATTTGAATTTGCTGTTCAGTTCAAACACAGTGCATACACATCCAGAGAGTTAAATGTGTTCCTTTTTGGTATAAAACCCAACGTTGCACTCAATAAACAATGTGTGCATCAAACACCGTGCAGGTACGTATTTATTTTTCAACCAATGTTCAGATATTATAGTTTCTCTTCGCTTTGGACTCAGTACTAATGGAGCATAGTTAAATTGGTCTAATTAACTACATAATTACAGAGTACAATAATTAGACAACTGATAGTGTACTGATAGCCTAAAAGCAGATGGGTCTCAGAGATAGAAGTAAACAGTAACCAGCTGAGTAAATCAAGAGAACACAATCCAACCAAGTCTCAATGTAAAACTATATAGTCCCCGTAGGAGACAACCTCATCCAAGAACCATTCTGACATTTTAGATGAAAACATATTTCAGCTGATTTGATCACAGTTCTGTAAGTCGTTGACAGAAGCCCAGCCAAGAAAGGCCACTCTGTGATGGGTCTGAAAAGGGTCCTGTGTTGTTAGTGGCAACACCTACTATAGAGTCACCTGCCGCCCTCCAAAAAAAACACATAGTGTGTCTCAGCCTCCTGCTGATGGAGCTGCTGCCAACTGCTGTCCTCTCCATCAGAATGACAGCTTTTAAAGATGCATCCTCCCAAAACTGACAACAGGAAAAGCTTTTAGGAGCGCAGTGAGACTATCTGCACAGCTTCCAGCCCTCCATTCGATCTTAACCCCCTCTCCACTACCACATCTTTCAAGTCAGTCAGAGACAGGAAAATTACATTTTCCAGGAGCAATATCAAGCCTCCCCTATTTTCCCTCTCAAGGCAAACTGCCTCATAATGAATTTACCGTGAAGCGAGTGCAAGTTACATAGTTTCGCTTGGTGCAATGGCAAACAGAAACCACACCATCTGAGTGCAGTGACCTTAACCGCGTGGTGGTGAACACACAACTTATGTATTCATAAAGTGTGTGACAAATTCTGTCAGCACATTACTCTGGTGGAGGCATTAACCATGCATTATTTATCTTCATGCCTATATTTCACATGGACATTCTCAGTCCCTTTGAAGTTAATTCCCCCCCGTGATAAAATGCCTCCCTTCTTCTTACTATGTTGCAGCTTATGATACTCCTGGTTTTGTTGCTATAGAAGAACAAGTTGCCCGTCCAAAACAATTTCAGTCTACAAAACTGCATCAGTCCTCCAGATTTGTACAGTATACCGGCAAGTTACATCATACTAAATGCTGTAAAATAAATATTCCATATCCTCCCTTTTAGATGGTAGACCCATAAGATGTCCCCATTGAACATCACACACACACGTTCTTAATTAATGTGTTTCCCCTCTGGTCAATTTATGGTAAAGCGTGGAGAGAAAGAATGTCAGCTTGGATTAGCAGGTGAGCTGGTATAGACCGATCTCATTTGGGATAGACCATGTGTCTATTCTGCAGCAAATACCGGGCCCCTAGCTATCTCCTTCTCAGTGTGCATTGGGAATTAATTAGGAAGTCAATGAGGAAATGAGGCTGAATCATAAGAGTCGAGTGGCCGCCGTTTGGACTGTTGAATGTCTCTGTGGCTTTGCCTCTTTCATGCTTTGTACTTCAATCTCTCCTGTTTGATGGTATGCCCTCAAGCTGCCCCTGCCTGCTCATTGATATCTAACTTTTACAGAGCTGTAAAGCAGTTTCTAAACCTCCCTCCACTGAGCTTCTAATCGGTGCATCTCACCAACACCGGGCAGTGCCAAGCGAGAGGGCCTCAGCGGAGCCCCCACTGAGCATGATTATGAATCATGAAGCCATCACACAGGGGATGATCACTGGAGAAAGATGGGTTTGGAAATAACCTCCCCTCCTCCTCTTCCTCTTCCCGCTGGCGCTCAAGCTGTTTTCTGCTCCGGCACACAATGCATTGTAGTTGGTCAATATTTTAGCATTCCAACACCTTCATAAAAAACAAACCCAAAGTCACTACTCTACTTCCCAGTGCTGGAAGCAGTCAGCAGCCTCATCCTCAGACGGCCATCAATTGCCTCTGCCACCCCTCCAGGCATTTCTGCAGCTGCTAAGCAGCAGTTCGATACGGTTGCCAGATTTATGTTGGTAAAGTGTTCTCTCCAGGACTGTCCATATGGTCGTTTATGCTGCCATTGAGACAGGGTCTGTTGTCTGCCCCGGTCCAAATAAATAGCCTACTGCTCATATTTTCTCCCACCCTATTTTATCAGTTCTGCAAATACTCTGCAGTTGCACTGTCAGTCTCAAAATATTTCTGCAATGATGTCTAATGCCTGCAACCAGCAGATTCACATTCCTAGCCTATAAACCTTTGAACAGACTGAAATGCTCTTGCATTTTAATGAGATGGAATGTCAATCCTGATTAAGGAGCGTTTCCGCTTTGAAGACACATGCAAGCTTACACAGTGCCTTCAGAAAGTATTCATACCCCTTCACTTATTCCACATGTTGTTGCGTTACAGCCTGAATTTAAAATGGATGAAATTTTTGTGGTTCTTTTAACATCTACAGACAATACCTTGAAATGACGAAGCAACACTTGGTTTTTACAAATGTTAGCAAATGTATTTAAAATTAAATACGGAAATATCTCATTTAGACAAGTATTCACACCACTTTGCTATGACACTCCAAATTGAGCTCAGGTGCATCCAATTTCCATTGGTCATCCTTGAGATGTCACTACAACTTGATATGGATCCACCTGTGGCCAATTCAATTGTTCGGACAGGATTTAGAAAGAAACACGCCTGTCTATATTAGGTCCCACAGTTGACAGTGCATGTCAGAGTAGAAGCTATACCATGAAGTCCAAGGAACTGTCCGTAGATCTCGAGATAAAATTGTGATGAACCATATATCTGGGGAAGGGTATGAACCAATTTCTAGAGTGTTTAAAGTTTCCAAGAACACAGTGGTCTCCATCATTGGGAAATTGAAAAAAATATGGTACTACCGAGACTCTGCCTAGAGCTGGACGACCAAACTGAGCAACCGGTCAAGAAAGACCTTGGTCAGGGAGGTAACCAAGAACCCAATGACCACTCTGACAGAACTACAGAGTTCCTTGGCTGAGCTGGAAGAACCTGCCAGAAGGACAACAGTCTCTACAGAACTTCACCAATCTGGGCCTTGAGTTTTCAAAAAGGCACCTGAAAGACTCTGAGAGCATAAGGCACAAATATTCTGTGGTCTGATGAGACTAAAATTGAAACCTTTGGCCAAAATGCAAAGCACTATGTCTGGACACCATCCCTACCGTGAAGCATGGTGGTGATAGCAACATGCTAAATTGGTTGCTTTTTAGCGGCAAGGACTGGGAGAATTGAAAGCATACAGGGAACAATGAATGGAGCCCTATAAAGGCAAAACATTGATGAATGAACCTGCTTCAGAGTGCAAACAACCTTAGACTGGGACAAATACTTACGTTCCAACAGGACAGTGACCCCAAGCATACAGCCAAAGCAACTCTGGAATGGATTCAGAACAATGATGTGAAAGTCCTTGAGTGGCCCGGCCAAAGCCCAGACTTGAATCCTATTGAAAATCTGTGGAAAGACTTGAAGATTGCTGTACTATGTCTGTACTTCCTTTTCAATAAATGTGCAAACATTTCTAAAAAACAATTTGTCATTATGGGGTATTGTGTGTAGATGGGTGAGATTTATTTTCTAAATCAGTCTGTAACACAACAAAATGTGGAATACGTCAAGGGGTATGAATACTTTCTGAAGTCACTGTAAATATGCATGTGCTGCTGCTATAGCTCTTTTGAATGTGTGCGTGAAGGATTTGAGGAGCAGGTCTTTCAGTCTGACAATGTGAAAGATTTGGGGATTTGTGGCACACATCATTGTGTCTCATGGGGATGTGTTCCTCTCTGGGCAATCCTCTACTGACTGACTGTCATGCAAGAGAGAGGAGGGGGGGGGGGGGGGGGTGGGAGAAGGGGTTGGGGCAGCAGTAAGAGAGGGGGAGAGAGAGAGTGAGTGCAATGTTTACTGTTCATTTTTTATTATCTATTTCACTTGCTTTGGCAATGTAAACATATGTTTGACATGCCAATAAAGCCCCTTAAATTGAATTGGGAGGGAGGGAGGGAGGGAGGGAGGGAGGGGGGGAGGGAGAGAGAGAGAGAGAGAGAGAGAGAGAGAGAGAGAGAGAGAGAGAGAGAGAGGGAGAGAGAGAGGGAGGGAGAGAGAGAGAGAGAGAGAGAGAGAGAGAGAGAGAGAGAGAGAGAGAGAGAGAGAGCGAAAGGGTTGGGGGCCGCAGTAAGAGGGGGAGAGAGAGAGAAAGAGAGGGGGGGGGGCAGAATAAGGGTGGCTCTCAATTAATCCATCAAAGTCTATGATACTGTATTTTCATGTCGCCCCATAAATAGAAGGCTGAAATTGAAGTTTCCTAGAGAAAAAAATTGACCTTTCATGTACAAACACACATAACTGCCTTTCACACATCCTACAGTTCTATATGTCTGTGTGACATTACCTTTATATTGAGAATGATGGCCTTGACTGATGTTAATAATGCCAAGCTGAGACTGTAAAGAAGAATAATATTAGTCTGTTATAACTTGGGGTTGTTTGTTCTCTGCGAAAGCAACTTTTCCCGTCATAGATCGGATATAGGAAAAAAGCTCATATTCTGCCA
Source organism: Oncorhynchus clarkii lewisi (assembly GCF_045791955.1). Classification (NCBI taxonomy): domain Eukaryota; kingdom Metazoa; phylum Chordata; class Actinopteri; order Salmoniformes; family Salmonidae; genus Oncorhynchus; species Oncorhynchus clarkii. The sequence goes on from NC_092152.1 coordinate 37,828,862, forward strand.
AAAAGAATATAAGGCCTCTATTGTTATATATATATATATATATATATATATATATAAGTCCCCCCCCCCTTTTCTTTTTGCACTGTTCTTGAGTGTGAATGAATCATTTTTATTTTCTAAGACAAGGGAATAAAGGTTTCCTTTGTGAACAGAGGATCAGAAATGACAAAACAGTGATGATTGTGTTTGTGTGGAAAGTGGGACATGATACTGGCGGTAAATTGGTCGTCACAGTGCAAAGAAAGAGGAGGAATGGAGGAGAGGTAGAATTCAAAGAGATGTCAGGTCTGTCACCAGGGGAGTGTGGGGTGTGTGAGTACACTGAGTAGCAAGTGTGCTGGGGGGGGAGTCTGGATAAAAGCATACCTACCCACCACCTCTATCTTTGTGACCGCGGGGGACAGGGGAAATGGGGAAAGAGAGAGAGAGAGAAGGCAGCAGTATCAGTATGTGTGACTAGGGAGAAGCAGGTGGGAGAGGACACCCAAACACTGCCACTCTCATACTGTTCCATTCTGTTTCATGTCCCAGGCTCAGTACAGCACAAGGCACCAGGATAAACAGCATAAATCAAGCCGCCTTTGTTTGACAGTTTTAACGGCTGGATTTGAGCCATTGAATGCGTTAGGTTTTATGGCCACGGTAGATAGCAGAGGACACACAGACTACACACAGTAAACACACAGACTACACACAGTAAACACACAGACTACACACAGTAAACCCCTTTCCCTGTCACAAACACACACAGTCACTTCAGTGGAATACCGACCCAAGCATAACATCTACGCCAAGTCAGTCTGCTATACGGTGTCACTAATCAACTCAAAGACATCTACATAGACCAGATGAAACTACGCCTGCAAAAGTCTAAATCCTGTCTGTTTTATACATGACATTACAAGCACAGAGAGGAAATCCCCAGTGGAAAAAAAAAGAGGTTCATAATATTTCAACCTCAATCTAAAAGGAGGTATATCTCATGAATTATTGAAATGTCATTATTTCCACAATCTGAATTTCCCATTGTGAAAACACCACGCAGTGAGCATGGCTGCCACAGCTGCAGTAGCAGGCCAACCAATTGTCTTGAATCTCAGAGATATACAGCACAGTGCACAGTGAGTCCCAAATGGCACCCTATTCCCTATATAGTGCACTACTTTTGACAAGAGACGGGCCCTGCTCAACAGTAGTGCACTGCATAGGGAGTCTTGGCCCATTTGGGAAACACCCTATACAGTTAGATGTATGGATTATTGGTAGGCTGAATAATTGTTTTATTTCACATAATCGTCTGACTGGTGCCACATGTTGGAATGGCTGGTGTGTCAAACCCGAGAGGTGAACCATCCATCACATCATATATTAATCAGCTTTCTCTCTTTCTGTGGACGGTCGGTTGAGTCCACACGGGAAACGAGAGCAGCAATAGCAAATCACTGCACCAACGTTCAAACTGCCAGACTCATCCTCCCACCCGTCGCAGACTCATTCGTGAGTACTGGGTGTGAGAACGCAGCGTCTAATGTCTGTGCAGGCGAGCAGCAGGGAATGGGGATGGTTGGGCGTTGATGGTGGGTGTTGATGGATGATGTGCCAAGTGATCGGTGATGGCATGGTAACGAGGCCGTCTGCTTGACTTGACCTATTGATAGTGGAGCAGCGAAGGAGCACAGGGCTAAGGGACGGGTCTCGCTCCCACAACGGTCCCCCCCGCCTCGCCTCGTAACGCTATTACAGCCATGTTGTGTTCCGGACTCGTGTTTCCCAGACTGGTCTCTCTGCGTCTCTATCTCTGGCGGTGGAGGATAACATTACATAGCAAAGACCATTTCAGGTTCTCTTAACGCACAGCTACAGACTCTGACTGTGGCCCTAAGCAACAACTACACAGCCCCCACAATCACAGGTGGTCGGCGGCACCTTAATTGGGAAGGATGCGCTCATAGTAATGGTTAGATGGTTTCCATGTGGTTTCCATGTGTTTGATACCACTCCACTCACTCCATTCCAGTCATAATTATGAGCCGTCCTCCACTAAGCAGCCTCCTGTGCCCACAATCTATCATGACATTCATATGTTGATATTGTTGTGAAGGTGAACACAACACATAAAAGCCTGTTTACAGCTTGTCTGAATATGATCTAGGTTGGAACAATGTTAGTGGTGGGTCACCGCCAAAGAGGCTTGTAATCTTACTTAGCAGGAAATGTAACAATAAGTCATGTGTAAGTATGAGAATGGTTACTGTACTGTATGATAGAACTTGGGCTCCAGTGACAGATAAGAGAAAGAGCCTCCTCCTCCTCTTCTCCTGTCCTGAACTAGATGTCCAATTGGTTCCCTCACAGTTTCTCCTTAGTTCACACTGACCAGCCAGCCAACAACCACATGTCCAGGATCCCCTGGCTGGTCAGCCATACCCTGGCTGGTCTGGGGAGGAGAGGGGACCTCAGTCAGCTCATACAACCAGGCTGTCAGCGGGTTATTTCTGTCTCAGCAGACAGGACCAGGCTAAAAGACTACTTCTTATGCCACATCACATGGAAGGACAGATTATGTGAAGAAGCTAGTTCTTAAACACAGGATGTCTGCTTCCCATGTGACACCCAATTCTTTATATAGTGCAATACTTTTGACTGGGGCCCATGGGGATCTGGTAACAAGTAGTGCACTAGGGAATAGGGTGCCATTTGGGACAACCAGGTACAGCGCTGCTGTTTGGCTCAATTGAAGCGCAGGACAACTGGAGAAATACTTGGACAGAGAAAAGAGAAACATGTCAGACAGCCAAATTGAGTTAGTGAATCAAAGGAAGACCTCAATTTGTGGCATACTTTCCGCTTTGGATTCCAGCAGGGGCTGTTGTACTGTTGTAGCAGGCTTGTTAGTCTAGTATTGATCACACATCTCATTAGTAAGCACACCGTGAATGGGTCATGGCTCCACTCAAAATTGAATATCCTCACTGAAGTTCTTGGACTTGGTTCAAGTTAGCTACACAGAGTTCAGTCATCTTTGCTTGCGGGTATCAATTTGTGATGAGAGTGGGGAGGTCAATATGACCCCTACGTAACCTAACTTTACTCAATCTGACCTGACCCGACTTCATGCAATTCACTAGGAATTGCCGGGAACCTCACGATACAATATTATCACGATACTTACAGTAGGTGCCAATACGATATCTATTGTGAGTCTCACGATTGCGATTCGATGTTCCAAAAGTATTGCTCACCACATGTCTGCTACAGAGGGACAAGAGAGAGCCATAACAAATCAGGCATGGAAATAAAAGTGCTGAAAACAAATGTAAAAAGATGACGGAGAACAATATAATATCCCGATATGTAACTGTATTGATTTTTTTCAATTCACAGTGCATCACTTTTTCTAGTGACAACCTAGCTAAATGGAAAAGGTATTTAGATAAATGACTGAAAAACGGTTGATAAGCACGCTCACTGTACTCCCTTCTCTGTAAAGTCATACCATCAAAGCACAATAAAGGAACTATACCATCTTATTTTTGGTCGAGCTACGATGTAGGACACAAGAGACACACAACAATAACATCTCTGCCCTCTGTGCACAGGGAGGGAGGGAGAGAGAGAGAGAGAGAAGAGAGAGAGAGAGAGAGAGAGAGAGAGAGAGAGAGAATTCCTAAGGAGATGTCTTTATTCTATCTGGATAAACTAGCATAAAGCAATGACCTAAATACACCCATCACACTGTTGGCAGTGTGAAGCCACCCGGGCTGACTGGAGGGTGTTGAGGTCTGGAGAAAGAGAGATAGAGTGAGAGAGAGGGGAAGTGAGAGAAAGAGAGGAAGTGAGAAAGAGGGAGAGTGACAAAGAGTGTGTTGAGAGAAAGAGAGGAAAGAGGTTGCTCTGGGCTGCTGGGGGTGGGCGGTTGGATCTGCCTGTGTGGAAAGCCACTAGCTCCAATGAGGCAGTGTGGTGAAGCATGACTAAAGTGCAGGGCTGTTAAACGGTATGTCACGTCTCCTGATGTCTGCATCCCTGTGGAGTGTGGACACGTGCGGGCAGATGGGCCAACAGGGGGAATTAATTCCAGGACATGCACCACAGAAAGCTCATCAATTCACACCTACGGGCCAGGCTGCGCTGTGCTGGGCCCACAACCAGCCCATCCTCTGACCTACCTAACTACCTATCTACTACTGTTTCAGGACAAAAACAGTGTGTTTAACTCTGAACACTGGATGTTGGTTGTGTTTTAGAATGACCTGCTTGAGTTGGGGTGTTTCTCAATATGCATACTACCGTGCTCCACACTCTAATGCTCCAAGTGCATTCTCAGAGGACGTTCTCTTGAGTATGTCCTTGTGAGGACGAGAAGGTGGAGAACGCATTAAACATTACATTTGAGAAGCACTCGCACTCCCCGACTGTATTACCTCACGCAGTATCTCCCCATTCACTGAACTTTCATCCAGCCAGGACAATGGCAACAATAGAGACAAAACAAGATATACACAAAGCAAACGTTTTACTTCTAGCTATATGTGAATCGTAATAATGTAGGTAACAGGCAGAAAATGACCTTAAACCAATGTTATCCAAGGTAGATGTCAATTATTCGTGGGTAGCTAGCTAACTATTCATTGTGGCTATCTTGCTAGCTAACAGTAGTAAAAAAAGAAGAAAAGAAAGGGGATACCTAGTCAGTTGTACAACTGAATGCATCATCAGCATTTAACACAACCCCTCTGAATCAGTGAGCCGCGGGGGGCTGCCATAATCAACATCCACATTTCAGGCACCAAGGGAACAGATTTTGTTTACCTTGTCAGCTCGGGAATTTGATCCAGCAACCTTTTGGTTACTGACCCAACGCTCTAACCACTAGGCTGCCCTAGCTAGCCAGTTAGCTCTATTGACTTACCTTGGGGCTTGCGACCTACGAACACCACAGTGGGTATTGTAGGTAGGTAACATGCCAAAATGTACGTATCAAGATAAAATATTGTAGTCGGGCAACATATGAGATATGAATAGGCAACATTTCATTCTGAAGTTGGAGTGTATTTTCTCTCGCTTCAGGACAAATAATGGCAACCACTGATTTCAAGAAAATGTGCGTCATTTCTTACGTGGTTGCATTATATTTCTTTGCATACTTTTCATTAAAGCGTGTATCGATGCATGCTTCAAAATATGTACAAACGGAGTACACATTTGAGAAGTACCCTCCGTGCTCCATTTTGCATACTTTGATTTGGACAAATACTCTGACCCTCCCATGCTCCAATTTGTGTGCTCGGAGCACGGTAGTATGCATTTTGAGAAACACCCTTGGTGTTAGTTGTGTGTGTTGGTTGTGTATAATTGCCGGTTGTTTGAGTTAGATAGTTGTGTAAGTGTGTTTGCATTTTAGTTGTGTATTAGCGGTAGATGTTTGACTTAGATGGTTGTTTGTTTGTGTGTGTGTGTGCATTTTAGTTGTGCATTAGCGCTAGTTGTTTGTTCTCTCTGATGATCACAGCCTGATGGAGCTAGCCCGGGCTCTGGGTGTTTGTTTGTGTCTACAGTACAGCAAGCGCTTGTTGAATCTGGGTGCCACTCCTGCAGGCACCACGGCATTGGCCACCAATTAGCAGCAGCAATGTGAAAGAAGTGAAAAAATGGCTCAATTAGAATCGTTTTTCCTACTCAAAAACTAATTGCTTTCAATAAGTCTGAACTTAAGTGGAAAAAGATACAAAGACGCCCGAAGCCAGAAGAGGGACTCCCCCTCTATATAATATTTTGCTTACTCAGTCTTCAAAATCTCTCGCATCATCTATAGCTGCATACATTCTATCTATTCTAGCTATGGCTATGGCTGAAAGTGCCAATTGATTTTCAGTGGCATAGCACATATTCCTAAACCAAACGCGGTATAATTTACAGTACCAGTCAAAAGTTTGGACACACCTACTCATTCAAGGGTTTTACCTTAGTTTGACTATTTTCTACGTTGTAGTGAAGACATCAAAACTATGAAATAACACATATTGAATCATGTAGTAACCAAAAAAGTGTTAAACAAATCAAACCACCCTTTGCCTTGATGACAGCTTTGCACACTCTTGGCATTCTCTCAACCAGCTTCACCTGGAACGCTTTTCCAACGGTCTTGAAGGAGTTCCCACATATGCTGAGCATTTGTTGGATGCTTTTCCTTCCCTTTGCGCATCCAACTCATCCCAAACCATCTCAATTGGGTTGAGGTTGGTTGATTGTTGAGGCCAGGTCATCTGATGCAGCACTCCATCACTCTCCTTCTTGGTCAAATAGCCTTACACAGCCTGGAGGTGTGTTGGGTCCTGTTGAAAAACAAATGATAGGGGGACTAAGTGCAAACCAGATGGATGGGATGGCGTATCGCTGCAGAATGCTGTGGTAGCCATGCTGGTTGAGTGTGCCTTGAATTCTAAATAAATCATTGACAGTGTCACCAGCAAAGCACCCCCACACATCACACCTCCTCCTCCATGCTTCACGGCGGGAACCACACATGCAGAGATCATACATTCACCTACATCTCACAAAGACACGGCGATAGGAACCAAAAATCTCTAATTCGGACTCATCAGACCAAAGGAAGAATGAAGTTGGAAGGGATGGCTGCCGTTTTACGGGCTCCTAACCAACTGTGCTATTTTGTTATTTTTTTTTGTGATATTTATTTTGTACATGATGTTGCTGCTACAATCTCTTATGACCGGAAATAACTTCTGTACATCAGACCAGCGATTACTCACCTCGAACTGGACAAAGATTTGTTTCTGTAATGAGTCAGACACAAAGGATATAGTGCTTTCTCGGGAACGGGCCCAAATCCCTGTCATTTGCGTGTAGAAAAGACAGAGAAGGCCTCCCGGGTGGCGCAGTGGTTAAGGGCGCTGTACTGCAGCGCCAGCTGTGCCATCAGAGTCCCTGGGTTCGCGCCCAGGCTCTGTCGTAACCGGCCGCGACCGGAAGGTCCGTGGGGCGACGCACAACTGGCCTAGCGTCGCCCTGGTTAGGGAGGGCTTGGTCGGTAAGGGTGTCCTTGTCTCATCGCGCACCAGCGACTCCTGTGGCGGGCTGGGCGCAGTGTACGCTAACCAAGGTGGCCGGGTGCACAGTGTTTCCTCCGGCGCATTGGTGCGGCTGGCTTCCGGGTTGGATGTGCACTGTGTTAAGAAGCAGTGCGGCTTGGTTGGGTTGTGTATCGGAGGACGCATGACTTTCAACCTTCGTCTCTCCCGAGCCCGTACGGGAGTTGTAGCGATGAGACAAGATAGTAGCTACTACAACAATTGGATACCACGAAATTGGGGAGAAAAAGGGGTAAAATTCAAAATGAAAAAAAATAATAAATGAAAAAAAAAAAAAAAAGACAGAGAAAAAGGGAGCAGAGGTCAGGCTGCCTTCTGAGATTTCATAGCCGAGTGAGTAAACCTCCACTACCATACGTTCCATTGGCCAACATACAACCAAGACAATCCGACCAACGGGACAATAAAAACTGAAATACAGTGGGGAGAACAAGTATTTGATACACTGCCGATTTTGCAGGTTTTCCTACTTACAAAGCATGTACATCTGTAATCTTTATCATAGGTACACTTCAACTGTGAGAGACGGAATCTGAAACAAAAATCCAGAAAATCACATTGTATGATTTTTAAGTAATTACTACTACAACTGCTCTGACGCTCATCGGATGTGGCAGGGCTTGAAAACTATTATGGACTACAAAGGGAAACCAAGCCGTGAGCTGCCCAGTGACGCGAGCCTTCCAGATGAGCTAAATGCCTGTTATGCTCGCTTTGAGGCAAGCAACACCAAAGCATGCATGAAAACACCAGCTGTTCCGGACGACTGCATGACAATGCTCTCAGTAGCCGAGCAAGACCTTTAAACAGGTCAACATTCACAAAGCCGTGGGGCCAGACGGATTACCAGGATGTGTCCTCAAAGCATGTGTGGACCAACTGGCAAGTGTCTTTACTGACATTTTCAAACTCTCCCTGGATGAGTCTGTAATACCTACACGTTTCAAACAGACCACCATAGTCCATGTGCCCAATGAAGGGAAGGTAAACCTGCTTCAATGATTACCGACCCGTAGCACTCACGCCGGTAGCCATGAAGTGCTTTGAAAGGCAGGTCAAAGCTCACATCAACAGCATCATCCCGGATACCCTAGACCAACTCCAATTCGCATACCGCCCCAACAGATCCACATATGACGCAATCTCAATCGCACTCCACACTGCCCTTTCCCACCTGGACAAAAGGAACACCTATGTGAGAATGCTGTTCGTTGACTACAGCTCAGATTTCAACACCATAGTGCCAATGGAGCTCATCAATAAATTAAGGACCCTGGGACTAAACACCTCCCTCTGCAACTGGATCCTGGACTTCCTGACGGGCTGCCCTCAGGTGGTAAGGGAAGCCAACAACACGTCTGCCACGCTGATCCTCAACACTGGGGCCCCTCAAGGGTGCGTGCTTAGTCCCTTCTGTACTACCTGTTCACACAATACTGAGTGGCCAAACACGTCTCCAACACCTTCATTAAACTTGCTGACCACACAACAGTGGTAGGCCTGATCACCGAAAATGACGAGACAGCCTATAGGGAGGAGGTCAGAGACCTGGCAGTGTGGTGCCAGGACAACAACCTCTCCCTCAATGTGGGCAAGACAAAGGAGATGATCATGGTCTTCAGGAAAACGCAGGCCGAACAGGACCCCATTCTCATCGACGGGGTTGTAGTGGAGGGCACAACAACATCTTTTCCCCCTCAGGAGACTGAAAAGATTTTGCATGTGTCCCCAGATCCTCAAAAAGTTCTACAGCTGCATCATCGATAGCATATGGCAACTGTTCTGCATCTGACCGGCCCAGTACATCACTGGTGCTAAGCATCCTGCCATCCAGGACCTAGAGTGACAAGAAAAAGTAAGTGAACCCTTTGGAATTACCTGGATTTCAGCATAAATTTGTCATGAAATTTGATCTGATCTTCATCTTAGTCATAACAATAGAAAAACACAGTGTGTTTAAACTAAGAACACAAATTATTGTATTTTTCTTGACTATATTGAATACATCATTTAAACATTCACAGTGTAGGTTGGAAAAAGTATGTGAACCCCTAGGCTAATGACTTTTCCAAAAACTAATTGGAGTCAGGAGACAGCTAACCTGGAGACCAATCATTGAGACGAGATTGGAGATGTTGATTAGAGCTGCCCTGCCATATAAAAAAACACACAAAATTGGAGTTTGTTATTCACAAGAAGCATTGCCTGATGTGAACCATGCCTCGAACAAAAGAGATCTCAGAAGAAGAATTGTTGACTTGCATTAAGCTGGAAATTGTCTATAAATGGAAAACGTTCAGCACTGTTGCTACTCTCCCTAGGAGTGGCTGTCCTGCAAAGATGACTGAAATGGCACAGTGCGAATGCTCAATGAGGTTAAGAAGAATCCTAGAGTGTCAGCTAAAGACTTCTGGAACATGCAAACATCTCTGTTGACAAGTCTATGATACGTAAAACACTAAACAAGAATGGTGTTCATGGGAGGACCCCACGGAAGAAGCCACTGCTGTCCAAATAAAACATTGCTGTACGCCTGAAGTTTTCAAAATAGCACTTGGATGTTCCACAGCACTTCTGGCAAAATATTCTGTGGACAGATTAAACTACAGTTGAGATGTTTGGAAGGAACACACAACTCTATGTGTGTGAAAAAAAAGGCACAGCACACCAACATCAAAACCTCATCCCAACTGTAAAGTATGGTGGAGGGAGCCTCATGGTTTGGAGCTGCTTTGCTGCCTCAGGGCCTGGACAGCTTGCTATCATCGACGAAAAAATGAATTCCCAAGTTCAAGACATTTTGCAGGAGAATGTTAGGCTGTCTGCCAATTGAAGCTCAACAGAAGTTTGGTGATGCAACAGGACAACGACCCAAAACACAGAAGTAAATCAACAGAATGGCTTCAACAGAAGAAAATACGCCTTCTGGAGTGGCCCAGTCAGTCCTGACCTCAACCTGATTTAAAATGCTGTGGCATGACCTTGAGAGCGGTTCATACCAGATATCCTAAGAATATTGCTGAACTGAAACAGTTTTGTAAAGATGAATGGTCAAAAATTCCTCCTGGATGTTGTGCAGGAGGAGAGTCAACCAGTTATTAACAAGGATTCACATACTTTTTCCACTCCACACTGTGAATGTTTACATGGTGTGTTCAATAAAGACATGAAAACGTATAATTGTTTGTGTGTTATTAGTATCAGCAGACTGTGTTTGTTTTATTTTATGACCAATTTATGCAGAAATCCAGGTAATTCCAAAGGGTTCACATACTTTTTCTTGCCAGTGTATATACTAGGTGGTGTCAGAGGAAAGCCCAACAATTGTCAAAGATTCCACTCACCCAAGTTATAGACTGTTCCCTGTGCTACTGCGCGGCAGTGGTACCGGAGCACCAAGTCTAGGACCAAAAGGCTCCTTAACAGCTTCTACCCCTAAGCCATAAGACTGCTGAACAATTCATCAAATGGCCACCCAGACTATTTACATTGACAACCCCCCCCCCCCCCCCCCCCCCCCCCCCATTTGTTTTTACACTGCTGCTACTCACTGTTTATGATCTATGCGTATTTACAAATGACCTCGACTAACCTGTAACCCCACACATTGACTCGGTACCGGTACCCCCTGTATATAGCCTCATTACTGTTATTTTATTGTGTTACTTTTTATTATTTTTTACTTTACTTTATTTGTTAAATATTTTGTTAACTCTTTCTTGAACTGCATTGTTGGTTAGGGGCATGTAAGTAAGCATTTCACGGTAAGGTCTACGACCTGTTGTATTCGGCACATGTGACAAATAAAGTTTGATTTGACAGATTTCCACCGGTCTAATGTTCATTGTTCATGTTTCTTGGCCCAAGCAAGTCTCTTCTTCTTATTGGTGTCCTTTAGTAGTGGTTTCTTTGCAGCAATTTGTCCATGAAGGCCTGATTCACACAGTCTCCTCTGAGCGGTTGATGTTGAGATGTGTCTGTGACTTGAAATCTGTGAAGCATTTATTTGGGCTGCAACTTCTGAGGCTGGTAACTCTAATAAATGTATCTTCTGCAGCAGAGGTAACTCTGGGTCTTCCTTTCATGTGGCAGTCCTCATGAGAGACAGTTTCATCATATGGTTTATGTGACTGCACTTGAAGAAACGTTCAAAGTTCTTGAAATGTTCCACATTGACTGACCTTCATGTCGTAAAGTAATGACGGACAGTCATTTCTCTTTGCTTATTTGAGCTGTTCTTGCCATAATATGGTCTTTTACCAAATTGGGCTATCTTCTGAATACAATCCCTACCTTGTCACAAATTGGCTCAAGCGCATTAAGAAGGAAAGAAATTCCACAAATTAACAAGGCACACCTGTTAATTGAAATGCATTTCAGGTGACTACATCATGAAGCTGGTTGAGAGAATGCCAAGCGTGTGCAAAGCTGTCATCAAGGCAAATAGCGGCTACTTTGAAGAATCTCAAATATATTTGGATTTGTTTAACACTTTTCTGGTGAGTACATGATTCATATGTGTTATTTCATAGTTTTGATGTCTTCACTATTATTTTACAATGCAGAAAATAGTTTTAAAAAATAAAGAAAAACCCTGGAATGAGTAGTAGGCGTGTTCAAGCGTTTCACCGGTACTGTCCATTGCTGGCCACTCATCATCAGACAAGGAGTATGTATACACAGTGTGAAATCTTCTGTTTAGCTGCGGTACACAGAGTAGAAAACTCACTTGTTTTGGTGCTTTGAGCCCTGCAGATGTGCATGGTACTGTGCCACAGAGTTGAGTGTGACACTGCAGACTTCACAGGTATAGCTACGTTTCAGACCTGGAATTAAAAACACACAAACACAGATACACTCGATTAATGAACATATATAAACATATTTCTCAAATGCTCTTTTGTTTTTAGCGGGATTTAGACAGGTGTCATGTATTAGCTAACTACTTGTTTCATTTGAAAGACTGCACATGCACACAAATATTGAAATGCATAAACTTGGCGCGCGCCATACATAAGCATGTTTCCTGTTAATAAATCAGACCTGTCCTAAAACTGTGCACGCGTGAACAATCATTATGACTCCGCCTGAATAACACCCATTATTCTCCTTTTATGTTGACATTAACACCCTTATTTCCTGTATACTTTGGAAGTGTTGGAATTAGGCCTAGGCAGCATCAAACAAAATAGCAATTGCCAAATTGATCAAAATGTCTTTGCTAATTATTGTGGATATTTATATGCTGCACTTGCCCGCGAATTCGGGAACATTGTCTACCCTGGGGGAAAAAATGAAAAATACAGTAGGCCTGTGACCTGAGTATACAAAATATTAGGAACACCTGCTCTTTCCATGACCGACTCATCAGGTGAATCCCGGTGAAAGCTATGATACAATTAGAAAATAACTCCTTATGTTTGTACACTCAATGTATACTTACAGTGGTAGCCTAAAGCACTTCCATGAAAGAGGTACATTTTCTGTTCACCTGTTAAATTCTACTCTATGTTATAAACCTGCCCTCCCGTTTGGATGCATACAGCAAAAAACATGAAATTATAATAGCCTATCTAATAGGCACAATTCAATGAAAGATACGCATGATTGTTGTATAGCTACTTCGGGAATATGAACTCATCATGGCCAGAAAAAAGGTGAGGAATTTATACTGCGATGGTTATGATATTTGTAATAGGTTTATGAATGTAATATGGTCTACTTGAGAGATTTGGCATCACAGTATTCAGATGTAGCCTACAAACGTCAATGGAAAAGATGAACCATCTGTTCTACCATTAAACTGCGCTTCGGATCAGATTGCATAGAGCAAAATACTTGAAATAGCTTATCTTACTATTTACTATCTATTAAAGTGGGCCCAATAAAATGGGAGATGGGACGAATGTTACCCTATCCAAATTTGTTGTAGATTTGTTGTAGAAATTGTCTCTTTCGGGAGTATGAAACCATCACAGCCAGAAAAGGATGAGGAATTTATTCTTCAATGATCATGGTAATGAAATAAATAATAAGATATAGATCCTTTTTTTTAAATAAACTTTTACCCCATTTTTCATGATATCTAGTTGGTAGTTACAGCCTTACAGTCTCAGGAGAGGCGATGGTCGAGAGCCATGCACTGCTTCTTGACACACTGCTCTCTTAACCTGGAAGACAATCACACCAATGTGTCGGAGGAAACACAGTCCTGTGCACCCGGCCCGCCACAAGGAGTCACTAGAGCGCGATGGGACAAGGATATCCCGGCCGGCCAAACCCTTCCTTAACCCGGACAATACTGGGCCAATTGTGCGACGCCTCATGGGTCTGCCAGTCACGTCCGGCTGTGACACCACCTGGGATTGAACCTGGGTCTGTAGTGATGCCTCAAGCACTGTGATGTAGTGCCTTAGACCGCTGCACCACACAGGAGATGCTTATTTCTATTTTATTTTAGAATGCAAATATAAAATAGATAGATTTTCACTCTTCTCACTACTGGCAAATGATTGCATCTTGTTATTATGTTAAGCTACCAGTTATTTTGTTATGAATAAGAGTGTCATCATATATTCCCCATTTGCACAAGGCTACTAGGCTACTAACCTTTCAACCTCTAAAATTTGCGGGAGGATAAGCACTTCTCACGTAAAGTTATCTTTTTATAAATGCCAACTTTTGCGTGAAAACTGGTGCACGCATGTTTTGGGGCATATTTTGTGCGTGCACAATGTTTATAAATGAGGCACCTGGTCAGCATGCTTTCACAGTGCTGTCAATCAAAATATTAGAGAGCTAGACGGGATGATATCAGACTAACTAACAGCAGCTTCTATTTCCTCTACACTAGAGGTTCCCAAGCTTTTTCACTTGGGGCCCCCTTCCAGCATTGGGGAACATGTGATATTTGAGTGGCTAAAATATTACAACAATAAACAATATCTATGGACATAAGAAATAAAAAAAGCATTAGCTGACAAATAGCTCACTAAGGTATGCAAGGACTAACATGACAAGAGGAACTGATGACGCACTAAATTGCATTCCTTTTGAATTCTACTATTACAACTTTCAGGAGTAAGTTTAAAGCCGGACTGAGTTCCTTAAAAAGTGTGCCTCACTGTTTGGGAACTACTGCTCTATACAGCTGTCTGTTGGAGACACTAGAAATGAATCTTAAATGCCACCCTTTTCCTAACATACTGCCCTATGGTCAAAAGCAGTGCACTAAACAGGGAATAGGGTGCCATTGGAGATGCAACCTAGGGTCAGTGCTCAGTGCTTGTCAAGCTACGCCTGATCGACTTCACTAATGACTGTTCCTGGTGTGGGAGAAGTGGAAAGAATCAATTAAAGACATGCCCACACTGAAATGTCACACATTTAGTATTGATCACAATTAAATTACATTGAAATTATAACATCCATTACTGAGGTTTTTGATGATGGACACACCTTAGCTCTAATTAGACAGAGCTCTGCTTTGAGTGATATGTAAGCTGTTGATTGTATTTTGTTATTACGCACCATTGCTTTGGGTGTAAAACCCGAGGCTAACTAGCTCACTCCAAGATTCAACTAAGATCTGAATGAGACGATCACTTTATTTCTCGCCCCTTTTGATGTCTTCGGCGACAGTGGATCACCAAATCAGCAACTAACAGAGTGACAAACCATTTCTCCGTGGATACATCCCAAATGGTATCGTATTCCCTACATAGTTATATAGCACTATAAAGGGAATTGGGTGCCATTTGGGACACATCCTATGTCTGTCTGTCTGATACAGTTGTTCAGCTGGTGCCCTGCTGTGACAGTGTAATGGCTGTCATGTTAAAACTAACGACACAGTGGCATGACAAATAGCCCAATCGCTTGCAACCTCTCTCTGAATTGAGTGCAATGGTTTGGAGGGCAAGAAAGGCCAAGGTAAGGATAAATGTCCACACTAATGTCCCGTCATTGAATCTAATTATCCAGTCTCTCCTCCGACCTAAGGTCATATCCCCCACGTTGATGAGCTCTTAGAGAGAGAGAAAGAGAGAGAGAAAAAGAGAGAGAGGGAGGGAGAGAGCGAGAGAGAGATGGCTCCCAGATTGTCTCAATATGAGGTTATGTCAGACTGAACAAAAGGTCGGCAGCAGAAACAAAGTACCCAGATTATTTCTAACATCATCCAGTACTGTACATAGATGACACTGATGTTAAGTGCTTGTTGACTTTTATCCCTGTCATAGCTAGATAGAAAAAAACGCTGTTCTGATCCCATTTTAATGAAGTTCAGACAGACTGAGATGGGAGACAAGAATCTCTCTCTCTTTCTCTTTGTCTATTGCTCTCTCTCTTTCTCTCTCTCTCTGCAATTTCTCCATCTGTTGTCAGCCCCTCAGTAACCATGTGTCAGAGCGAAGACTGCCTTGCCTAAATTTACATTTTGCAAGAGAGAGAGAGAGAGAGAGAGAGAGAAAGAGAGATAGAGGCTCCCCTGACACTCTCATGATTCTGACATTAAAGCGCTGCAGTGAGCGGCAGGGCTGTCGCTCGGGCTCGGCACCGCGTAGCCTTTTGACAGGCCACATCTCAAACGCTTTTTTGAAAAGGTGAAAGAATGTGCTGCAGCCCCGGCATCCATCAAGGCAATACAACCTGCAGCACCTCCCGTGGCGCCCGCCCTGCATGAGCAATGGAGCACCAGTCTACAGCTGCTGGAGCGCTGTGCCTCTGCTGCTGCTGCTGCATTCACTCTCATCTGTAAACAGCCCATCTACCTACCTCATCCCCATACTGGTATTTATTTATTTTGCTCCTTTGCACCCCAGTATCTCTACCTGCATATTCATCTTCTGCCGATCTACCTTTTCAGTGTTTAATTGCTATATTGTAATTACTTCGCCACCATGGCCTATTTATTTCCTTAACTTACCTCATTTGCACTCACTGTATATAGACTTTTTGTTTTCTTTTGTTCTACTGTATTATTGACTGTATGTTTTGTTTATTCCATGTGTAACTCTGTGTTGTATGTGTCGAATTGCTACGCTTTATCTTGGCCAGGTTGCAGTTGCAAATGAGAAGTTGTTCTCAACTAGCCTACCTGGTTAAATAAAGGTGAAATAAAGAAAAAATATGTATTTAAAAAATCCTTCCTTCATTCAGGTTCCTCTGCTCTTTGGTGAGTCATGAGAGAGCCACTTATTTCTGATAAACTTTGAAATTGACCTTCCTAAAATGACAAAAGAGTAACAGGTAGAAGAGCCAATTGAAAATGTTGCGCCAATTGAAAATCTTCAGCTAAATCTCACACATAGATCTTGGTTTCAACATCTAGGACACCTATTGAAGAGGATTCGTCCAGAGCCAATACAGTCAGATAACTACATGTCAGACACCTAGAAGATGTCACCATATCCATACAGTATACTGTATCACAGTTAGTTTACAGTAGATTCAATTCAGTGTCGTGATCACATCTGCCATGTTGTCCGGTTCATCTCTCCCCTTCCCTAGTGTATTTCTAATGGTAATATCTTATGTAAATGCTCAATTGAGTCACTCTACTTCCTATTCCAGCCACAGCTTACATTGTCTTAATGGCTAATTGAGAGATATTGTCCCGGCAACCAGAGAGAGTGATTGATCAACAGCGTGATCATCTGCGTGGATTGTTCATGAACATAGAAAGGTGGTGAGGGTCCATGCTTCATGCTAAATTAACCACGAGCCATCTGCCCCACTCGGATGGTGCATCTCGTGCTCAGTGACAGCTACAGTACAGCTCTGACTGCAGCAAAGCACCCGAGAGCTGAAACAGCATATGCTTCCTCTGAAATATAAAAAAGGCAAGGGACACCGCTTAGATCACGCCAAATGGCCCAATAGTGCAAAACTACAGTCAGCTTCTTGGCTGTATCATATTTAATGGGTTTATAAAACTGAACTCGTAATGAAAAACATCCCTCACTTGTGTGATCGCAAGAAACCTGAAGAAACCTCAAACTAGTAGGCAAGGATTGTATTAATGGATAAGGAAATGCTGAGAACAAAATATGTTCTGGGTTATATATACAATTAAAACTGAAAGCCTGCAACAAAAAAATGCCGTACCACCGACGTATTCCAACAAACATGTCTTCAACAGGGAAATTCCAAATGATGTGCATAAAGCCTGCAGTGTAAACACCCTGTTGCTCTAAAAAAATCCACCATCTATCTAATTCACCCATCTTTAAACAATCCAAAGTGTTGAAATAAAATCCTTGTTAAAAGCAATCTTGTTCAGTGAATCATGTGGCAGATAAGATTGCCATCTCTCAAAAAAACAGTACACCTAAAACGATGGGAAATAAATTGAGTGTAAATGGGTGTCATTGTTATACTGATGTGTTTGTGTAATCTCCCAGTCTCCCGGTTGTCTGCATATTGATTTGCCTCTCCTCCTCTGCTGAAATATACGATAACTAGAACAAAGAACAGAGCTTCCTTCAACCTGTGCCCTCTTGGAGTCGGAGCTTGACCGTCTCTGTGTAATTTGCCAGTCTCTGAGCCTGCCATTAAGGCAGTAAATGGCAGTAATATATCTATTTTAGGGTCAGGAGGGAGTGGGAATGGAAGCACACAGACAAGAAGAATGGCTTGTGAATTGTGATTGCAGGGCCTCGGGAGGAAGCTGCTGAAGCTGTTAGAGAGGAAGTGCCAATTTACATCTCCCGGACACATCCCTCCAATTAACGATGCTGGGATGGAGTCCAGAGAAACACAATTTGTCTTCTAGCCATGGCCTGATTGACAGGACTGGCTAGGGTGCAAATTAAACACTTTGGAGTGATATAGTCATATTCAGTGATGCAATCATATCTAGGGCTGAGGCGGTCAAGAAATGTTGTCAGCCGGTGATTGTCGAGAAAATAACTGCCAGTCTCACGGTAATTGACTGTTAATTAACATAAACACGTTTAGCCTCTCCTGGCTTCCCACATAGTCTACAAGCCACGGATGCAGACCTTTGGAACATCTATATTTTAAAAAGTATAATAAATCAATTTGATAAAAAAGTATAATAAATCAATTTAATATAGCCTACACCATCACAATAAATCCATTATTTATTTTTTGTCTATTTCAGAAGAACAGAATAGCATACTCTGACATTATGTTAGGCCTTGATCTGGCTATGCCAAATGGCTGTGGGATACACTAGTTCATTTAGCAGACAGGATTTGCTTAGAATTCCATGGCATTATTTTATATTATTCTATAGTATGACGAATACAATTGAACATAGCTGAATAAAATAGAAAGGATATTTTTTCCAACCGATTTCCGAGAGAGTGTGCACATGTAGCTATTCTGTGTTGAGCGGTTAACAAAGAAGCTGGACCTCCTATACACTTAATTTAGTTATTTATGCAACTTTAGTTGTGATACAAATGTTGGGCTGTAAGTTTAGATGTTTAATACATTCTAAGGCTGCGTGATGCGACTCTAATGATGATTTGAAAAAAAGTTCTGTTTTGTTTCTTGCACAGGCTGCACACACTTCATCAGTCTCTCACTCACAATTTGATAAGCACTTGATCATTTTCTCACCAGGCCTCGAATTTCCTGACGGCATCCCCCTTGTGTGGCCGTAGTGCCCTTGGGCTGAATATAATTATTATAATTCCCTTCTGCCGGCTGCCAATCGCCGTACTCTGAAGCACCTCTCACTCACACATCTCAATTCTTATTAGCCAATGCCCGTCACGTGATTGTGTCCTTCTCAAAGGCATCTCAGCTCTAAAGTAGACTACAAGTGAAGACAGACACATCAGGGACACAACTGTGCATGTCCGTCTTATCGAATTCTGAAGCACATATTGAAGATGTTAGAAGAAGTGTCCATATTTACTTTTCATCAGCCAAGAAGATAAGTAGGCCTAACGAACAACAAAAGAACTAGCCTACGTCAATCCACTATCCCCCATTGCACAAAAGTTTTAAAAAGTTTAATATTCCAAACATACTTTGGGACTGTTGTGGGATGCGATAGATCCTAAATTAATACAAACACTCAAAAAAAGTTTTAAAAGCAATGAGGCTGATGCACCAGATCAGAACGTTTGGCTAAAAATGTTGATAAATTATTAGGCTATTTCTTCCCATCATAAGCGCAAAGATGCGAACACGGCTGTAGGCACAAATGTTCCAAAATGCAATCAATTAGCAGGAAAACACTGTTATCAAAATGACCACAAATGCGATTATGCATGTGGTGATTTATCATAAAGGTGCATTTTTTGTGGTGAAAATTATCTTCCTCAAACTTGAAAGTCACGTGTCGCCTATGTATGTCAATTAGGCTCTAAACCGATTGTAAAGCGGATTAATTCTAAGATGTTATTTGGCCTCTTTAGGTGTGATACAAACCGTATTAAAACATATAGGCCTAAGGGCTAGGCTACATGAGGTGTGCGACTATGATTTTAAAAATTTGAGAGACAAAAAGGCATGTGCTGTTTCTTGCCTGAGTACACAAGCTGGGCATCATTCCCAAGTGATAATATTGTCACCCATCAGACTATTTGTAATTGAATCTTGTCTTTACATATCCTAAATAATACAGTGGGGCAAAAAAGTATTTAGTCAGCCACCAATTGTGCAAGTTCTCCCACTTAAAAAGATGAGAGAGGCCTGCAATTTTCATCATAGGTACACTTCAACTATGACAGACAAATGAGGGGAAAAAAATCCAGAAAATCACATTGTAGGATTTTTATGAATTTATTTGCAAATTATGGTGGAAAATAAGTATAAGTATTTGGTCACCTACAAACAAGCAAGATTTCTGTCTCTCACAGGCCTGTAACTTCTTCTTTAAGAGGCTCCTCTGTCCTCCACTCGTTACCTGTATTAATGGCACCTGTTTGAACTTGTTATCAGTATAAAAGACACCTGTCCACAACCTCAAACAGTCACACTCCAAACTCCACTATGGCCAAGACCAAAGAGCTGTCAAAGGACACCAGAAACAAAATTGTAGACCCGCACCAGGCTGGGAAGACTGAATCTGCAATAGGTAAGCAGCTTGGTTTGAAGAAATCAACTGTAGGAGCAATTATTAGGAAATGGAAGACATACAAGACCACTGATAATCTCCCTCGATCTGGGGCTCCACGCAAGATCTCACCCCGTGGGGTCAAAATGATCACAAGAACGGTGAGCAAAAATCCCAGAACCACACGGGGGGACCTAGTGAATGACCTGCAGAGAGCTGGGACCAAAGTAACAAAGCCTACCATCAGTAACACACTACTCCGCCAGGGACTAAAATCCTGGAGTGCCAGACGTGTCCCCCTGCTTAAGCCAGTACATGTCCAGGCCCGTCTGTTTGCTTGAGAGCATTTGGATGATCCAGAAGAAGATTGGGAGAATGTCATATGGTCAGATGAAACCAAAATATAACTTTTTGGTAAAAACTCAACTCGTCGTGTTTGGAGGACAAAGAATGCTGAGTTGCATCCAAAGAACACCATACCTACTGTGAAGCATGGGGGTGGAAACATCATGCTTTGGGGCTGTTTTTCTGCAAAGGGACCAGGACGACTGATCCGTGTAAAGGAAAGAATGAATGGGGCCATGTATCGTGAGATTTTGAGTGAAAACCTCCTTCCATCAGCAAGGGCATTGAAGATGAAACGTGGCTGGGTCTTTCAGCATGACAATGATCCCAAACACACCGCCCGGGCAATGAAGGAGTGGCTTCATAAGAAGCATTTCAAGGTCCTGGAGTGGCCTAGCCAGTCTCCAGATCTCAACCCCATAGAAAATCTTTGGAGGGAGTTGAAAGTATGTGTTGCCCAGCAACAACAGCCCCAAAACATCACTGCTCTAGAGGAGATCTGCATGGAGGAATGGGCCAAAATACCAGCAACAGTGTGTGAAAACCTTGTGAAGACTTACAGAAAACATTTGACCTCTGTCATTGCCAACAAAGGGTATATAAAAAAGTATTGAGATAAACTTTAGTTATTGACCAAAGACTTATTTTCCACCATAATTTGCAAATAAATTCATTAAAAATCCTACAATGTGATTTTCTGGATTTTTTTATCTCATTTTGTCTGTCGTAGTTGAAGTGTACCTATGATGAAAATTACAGGCCTCTCTCATCTTTTTAAGTGGGAGAACTTGCACAATTGGTGGCTGACTAAATACTTTTTTGCCCCACTGTATATGTCTGGAATTAGTTTTGATTCAAAATTGACCACTATTATGCACCTGTCTCGGAAAAGGGGCAGGGGGAAAAATACATGTAATCTATGCACTTAAATAGAGGCTGGAGGACACATTTTCCTTGGTTCATTTTCATGCCTGCCAGGTAGGCTATACTTCTGTCGTAAAGCGAAGTAATGTGCTTAATATTAGGAAAGTTGAGAAATAAATATAGTAAGCCTTTAGAAAGCTGATGGGATCCACTATTTTTAATAGAGCCCATCAAAACTCTGTTTTCTCACACAATTGCGTAGCCTTTTGAAACTTTGTGCAACATGAGCTCGTGCTCTCATTAAGTGTTTTATTTGATTTTTGATTACATTTACATTGATGTCAGAGTGATTAGAGGGACAATAGAGTGCTGAGTACCAGATAGTTAGCAAGTTTGGTAGGCTACTAATGACCATCAGCAGCATCAGAGCTTGGAGAAGCCTAGTTACCATGATGTGGAATTTGACTGCAGTCATGACTCGTGACCACCGGTGTGGTGGTAATATCGTCACCGTAACAGCCCTAATCATATCAGATTGCATTAGATCTGCATGCAGCTGCTTGGACATGGGATCTGGAGGGACATGATTTATAAACATGATGAGAGGACGAGAGATGGCATGGCAGCAGTGGCTCTCTCAGGATGATGGGAGAGAATGTGCTTTAGTCTTTATTCTTCATTTGGATCCCCATTAGCTGATGCCATGACGACAGCTAGTCTTCCCGGGGTCCAACTCGGTCTTAACTTAACGTGCTCATTGAAAGTTTGCAAGAAGCCATTTGCAGTGTGTGCTCTGTTAGGATATGTCGCTTGTTAAAGATCGTTCAAAAAGGCACTCACACATCTGAACTATATTTGTTCCAGGTGCATAATAACAAGTGAATAACAAGAAAGAAAAGAGAAACCCGCACACTGCTCTTCCTGCTTTTTATTAAGCTTTACGTATCGGCCTCAAGGCCTTCGTCAGAGATTTGGTTTGAGTGTTTGTAATTTGCACCCATATGTGGACATTGTTCCACCCACATCCATTCAGTGCATCAAATAGGGTTGGAGTCAAGGAAAATAAAAATCTGCAAATATAACAATGTTCATAAAAAAAATTTTTAATAAAGTGTGTACATAAAACATATTAAGCACATCTGTAAATCCTCAATGAGGACATCAACCTACAGTAGCAGGTACATTTTCATAAATCATTGGGTAAAGTGCAGGATAAAAACGTCATCAACAAAAAAAATCTGTATTTTTCCATATATAGACACCAGTGGATGTTGCTGAGGGGAGGTCAGCTTATGATAATGGCTGGAATGGAGTGAAGGGAATGGTATCAAATTGTATTTGTCACATGCTCCAAATACTACAGCTGTAGTAGACCTTACAATGAAATGCTTACAAGCCCTTACGCTTCGAACACACCGACTGCGTCATTGCGTTTCGACACACCAGAAGTACATTAATTTCCAATGGAACGCTGCATTTGCCTTGCAATATTGCGTTGCAGAGGCAGTTGCAGTGCGTTCTGTGTGGTGCATACATCAAATTGTATGTGTAGACTTGACAGAAAGTAGCAAAATATGAATGTAGATTTTATTTTTGCACACATATTCAGTAAAAATGTGGGCTTACATAAAAACAGTTTGATTGCATAATTTCTACACATTTTTTATTAATTTATTTGCCAAGTATATTATTTATTCAATGACATTCACACATGAATTGTGATATCCATAGTATAATTTCCCTCCAAAATGCAGTTTTGGAGCGAAATGCAATAATAAATTGTCAAGATAGCAGAGTAGGCTCTTTCAACAATGAGACCAACGTTGAGGAAGGTGGTCTTGATCGCGCTGTTGGGCAAGGGCCAGCCCCGCCGAAAGCGCAGGTCTGTGTGGGTCCAGAGATGGTTAAAGTCCCGAAAGCAGGCAGGGGAGTTCCACCGTCTAATTCAAGAGCTTTGACTGTTTGGACAGGAATTCCGAAGTTACTTTCGTCTGAACCGAAGCCAGTTCGATCACCTGCTCCAGATGGTTGGAGCCAGGATCCCCCGGATGGATACCAACTACCGGGAGTCCATCAGCCCAGTTCAACGCCTGCCGATTTGTCTCCGGTAAGCTACATTCTAGTAAATTTTTGAAGCCTTTGATACCATAATTGATGAATATTTGATACATTGTTTTTATGTGCAACCTAGCTAGCTAAAGGGCTCTAGTTAATAGTCCCTATTTGACATCAGATGTACTTTTAGAGAATGTTCATTGGGACTATAACTTTTCCCAAAGTTACCAAATGAAAAGAAAGGTGCCTTCTGCCCTGATGAAGGTTGGCTAGTCTTCTCCAGGACCCATTGTTGTTCAAGACAGTTACAGTCATTCATTACATTCGTATTGGACTCACATACACTCTTAGAGAAAAAGGTTCCAAAAGTGTCCTTCTGCTTTCCCCATAGGATAACCATTTTTGGTTCCAGGTATAATACTTAATACATGGAACCCAATAGGGTTCTACTTGGAACCAAAAGGGGTACTACCTGGAACCTAAAAGGGATCTCCTATGGGGACAGCCAGAGAACCCTTTTAAGTAGATAGTACCATTCTTTCTAAGAGTAGAGTTGGCCTGGACTACAGTTTATTGATATAGTCATAGACTGAATTGTACTGTTTCAAGGCATTGTTAATGATGGTTGATGAGTATTACAATATAATTAGTAAAGCATAATAAACAGTAATGAGGTAGCTATATGAGTAGATATAATATGTGGGTGGATTTCAAGTTATACACAATATTGATCATTATTTTGAATTATATTTTAGATTCTTGGCAACAGGGGACTCCTACAGGACCATAGGATTCAGCTTCTGAGTTGGATGGTCCACGGTGGCAGGCATTGTCCCCTCTGTGGCACAAGCCATTTGGGACTGTCTGGATGGTGAATACATGCCTGTCCCCAAGGAGGAAGACGGGAGGGCCATCGCTGCCGAGTCCCTGGAGAGGTGGAATTTCCCCAACTGTCTTGGCTCCATTGATGGGAAACATGTAGTAATCCAGGCTCCACCATGCTTAGGTTCGCAATTCTACAACTACAAGGGTACATATTCAGTTGTACTCTTGGCTGTAGTAGATGCCATCTACTGTTTCCGTGTTGTCGATGTTGGTGCTTACGGCAAGGGAAGTGATGGCGTGACCCTCCGAGACTGCCTTTGGCCAGGCACTTCAGGATGGCACCCTGGATATTCCACCACCTGCATCACTCCCTGGGGCTGAAGATCTGGGACCTGTTCCCCACGTCTTCGTCGGCGATGAGGCCTTCCCTTTAAGACCCAACCTCATGAGGCCCTATGCTGGACGCCTGCTGCCATTGCCAAAGCCTGTAAGGATCTTTAACAAACGACTGTCCAGGGCAAGGTTAGTTGTTGAATGCGCCTTTGGGATTCTGGAAGCCCGATGGAGAATGTATTGGAGAGTGCTTGGTCTCAGCCCCTCAAATGTCGATGCCTGCGTGAAGGCCACATGTGTTCTCCACAACTACCTGCGGAGGTCATTCCAGGAGCCGCTCCAGATGGCGATGGGCACGCCAAATGGTCACCTTCCTGATGTCACCAGGGCAGGTGCCAACAACGCCCCCAGACAGGCACTCCAGGTGAGGGAGAAGCTGACCACCTACTTCTCATCGCCAGCAGGTGAAGTCCCATGGCAGTATGCCATGGAGTGAAACGGCTCTTTTAAGAGTGAGCGGGAGCACTAATTAAGGTTATATGACATACAGTTAGTATGATAACAAAGGGAAAGGGTAACCTAGGTAACCTAGGGTCCATACAAATAGTACAGTTTAACACCTTGTTCACTGGCCTGACAAAATACAGGTGGGAAAAAAACTAATTAGGAAGAGAATGTGTTTTTACTTTCATCTTGTCTTAGATCAGCAAGGTGTAGGGAAGAAATAAGCAGATTAAGTCTAAATTAGATATTAATAAACAACTGAAACAACTGACTATGAAAACATAATTTAATAAGTATTCAAGTACAGGAAAGAACATGACAGGTATGTGTATTGTAAAAATGTTTTAAAAAATAAAACTATTGAAAGAGGTGTGGGTGCGTGCGTGTAAAAAAAAGAAGACGTTTTTAAATGAATGTGTAGCCTTTAATCTGTAAGAGAACAGCAAGAGCATGTATTTTTGGCACAACTGCAGACCGATACAGGGACTACTCATAAAGCCTAGACGTAGTAAGGGAACTTCAGACATGGCCATAAAGAGAGAGAGGGCAGGGCACTGGAGATCTGAGGTACGAAGAGGTGTGTGTGTGTGTCTCTGTCTCTGAGAAAAAGGGAATACTATGTAGCCATAACACAGCTAAACAAACAAATGGCCCCTGGACGTCACGGACGGAATGGAACATAACTTCACAAAATGTTTCAACACCCTGGTTTCCAAGTGGTTTTAAATGAAATAAATATATTGACCTTTAGTCTCGTAAGAGACCAAGAGCATCTGTGAAAACTCTGTATGAGTTTCAATTCAGAAATCTATGTAACACTAATAATGAATGCTATCCTAAGACTTTATAAACAAATGACTTTATGAATTGACTGAATTTAAACCAAACTGACGTGTGTGAAAAGAAAGGTACAATGAGGGAGGTCAAAACAACAACCAGACAACTCCTCTCCTCTTCCTGTCCTTCCTGTGAGCTTGTCTGTTAAATTGACTCCATCTCTGGAAGGGAAGAGAAAAACAACACATACAAGCTTAACATAATATGACACCATAAAAGGTGAGATTTATGTTAACTAAATACTGCTTGTATAGTGTCGTTAGTGGCATAAATATAGGAACAGTGTGGTAAAGTTGGTAATACTTGCTGTTTACTCATGGAATTTGTATTTCAGATCAAAAGATGAATATGACAGGCAGATATTTCGACAGCAAACTGTTTTAGGATATTTTCTAACCCAGAAACAACAGCTATACATTTGCCTCATATTAATACTTTGATCTGAAATACCAATTAACCTACATAACTATACTGTAAAAATGACCTACTTTACTTCACTGTCGCACACTTATGACACTACCTGTGATGTGGAGAGAAAAAAAACATACCATTAAACTCGGCTTCGAAAAGCAGCTGATACATTTTAACCTTGACTGCTGCTTTTCTTTGCTGAGGCAGCCTCTTCAGTGTCTGCACCAGGCTCATGGCAAAGAGGGTCTCCTTCCTGTGATCATCAGGTTGGGCTGCATCCCTCTCGACGGCTTGGAGGAGCCGCTCCTGAAATGAGCTGAGTGGATCTGGGGGCTGGTACCTCCGATAACGCCTGGTGTGACGTTGTTCCTCTTCGTTTCTCTCTGTTTCTCTCCACGGCCACATCCTGTTCAACGAGGTCCTCAGTGGTCACTTCCGTGAGGTTCATAATAATCTCCGGTGGTCCGAGATCCAGAGGTGCTTCCTCCATTTCATCATCTTCCATGGCTGCACCGGTCGGTGGTGGTCATACTCGTGGATGATGTTGTAGAGGGCCTCACTCCACCGGTGGAGGTCGCATTTGTAGGTGACGTTGAGGGTCTTGATACTCCGGTGGCGACAACACTTGTGGATGACGTAGTAGAGGGTCTGGCTGTAAAATTGTCACTCGTTGCCCTAGGCACAATAAATGGATCCAGAAAAGAAAGAATGTGGCAGAAGCGCCAAGGCTGCTGGCCTGAAGCTGCTGACCCAGACCTCTTATCTTTCTCTGCCCTTCTCTCTCTCTGATACCTGTCCCTGAGTCCTCTCCACTTCCTCCTACAGTCTTCTTCTACATAGACATGAACATGATAAGCCAAACCATTACCTAGCATAACTATAGTTATTAGATAGCTATCATGGACATGTCACCTACTGTACACATAGACACACACACGGTTATCTGGCCAAATGATCAGGGTACAGTAGTATCTACCATTTCTATTACTATTTATCTAACATACACACTCACACTCTTTCAAACATGATTATTTGGGAAAGTTATCAAGGGTAGTAACTAGCATAATTTATTTGACTATTTCTTTCACACACACCTCATTGGCTAGGTTAGCAAGCTAGGTTAGCTAGCTAGCTAACGCTAACTAGCCACATCTAGCACAAGCTCACTACTAAACTTACCTGGCAATCCTACTATAGTGGACACTTGTCTCCAAGCAGCATTTTTT
Organism: Oncorhynchus clarkii lewisi; assembly: GCF_045791955.1. NCBI lineage: Eukaryota > Metazoa > Chordata > Actinopteri > Salmoniformes > Salmonidae > Oncorhynchus > Oncorhynchus clarkii. The sequence goes on from NC_092152.1 coordinate 37,856,410, forward strand.
TGTGTTTATGTCGCTGTAGCTGTCAGCAGTTGTGTCAAAAAGACACGGTTTTGAGGATACTGCGAAAATGATTCTCTCCTCCATGTGTCCAACTGCATGCGACCATTTGCAAAAGGTACAGTATAGTTACCTAGCTGCGCAAAATGTTATTCAGCAGTGATGCAATGACGCAGTCGGTGTGTTCGAAGCGTTAACCAACAACGCAGTTTTAAGAAAAAACTGTTGAAGTCAGAAGTTTACATACACTTACAGTGCCTTGCGAAAGTATTCGGCCCCCTTGAACTTTGCGACCTTTTGCCACATTTCAGGCTTCAAACATAAAGATATAAAACTGTATTTTTTTGTGAAGAATCAACAACAAGTGGGACACAATCATGAAGTGGAATGACATTTATTGGATATTTCAAACTTTTTTAACAATCAAAAACTGAAAAATTGGGCGTGCAAAATTATTCAGCCCCTTTACTTTCAGTGCAGCAAACTCTCTCCAGAAGTTCAGTGAGGATCTCTGAATGATCCAATGTTGACCTAAATGACTAATGATGATAAATACAATCCACCTGTGTGTAATCAAGTCTCCGTATAAATGCACCTGCACTGTGATAGTCTCAGAGGTCCGTTAAAAGCGCAGAGAGCATCATGAAGAACAAGGAACACACCAGGCAGGTCCGAGATACTGTTATGAAGAAGTTTAAAGCCGGATTTGGATACAAAAAGATTTCCCAAGCTTTAAACATCCCAAGGAGCACTGTGCAAGCGATAATATTGAAATGGAAGGAGTATCAGACCACTGCAAATCTACCAAGACCTGGCCGTCCCTCTAAACTTTCAGCTCATACAAGGAGAAGACTGATCAGAGATGCAGCCAAGAGGCCCATGATCACTCTGGATGAACTGCAGAGATCTACAGCTGAGGTGGGAGACTCTGTCCATAGGACAACAATCAGTCGTATATTGCACAAATCTGGCCTTTATGGAAGAGTGGCAAGAAGAAAGCCATTTCTTAAAGATATCCATAAAAAGTGTTGTTTAAAGTTTGCCACAAGCCACCTGGGAGACACAACAAACATGTGGAAGAAGGTGCTCTGGTCAGATGAAACCAAAATTGAACTTTTTGGCAACAATGCAAAACGTTATGTTTGGCGTAAAAGCAACACAGCTGAACACACCATCCCCACTGTCAAACATGGTGGTGGCAGCATCATGGTTTGGGCCTGCTTTTCTTCAGCAGGGACAGGGAAGATGGTTAAAATTGATGGGAAGATGGATGGAGCCAAATACAGGACCATTCTGGAAGAAAACCTGATGGAGTCTGCAAAAGACCTGAGACTGGGACGGAGATTTGTCTTCCAACAAGACAATGATCCAAAACATAAAGCAAAATCTACAATGGAATGGTTCAAAAATAAACATATCCAGGTGTTAGAATGGCCAAGTCAAAGTCCAGACCTGAATCCAATCGAGAATCTGTGGAAAGAACTGAAAACTGCTGTTCACAAATGCTCTCCATCCAACCTCACTGAGCTCGAGCTGTTTTGCAAGGAGGAATGGGAAAGTCTCTCGATGTGCAAAACTGATAGAGACATACCCCAAGCGACTTACAGCTGTAATCGCAGCAAAAGGTGGCGCTACAAAGTATTAACTTAAGGGGGCTGAATAATTTTGCACGCCCAATTTTTCAGTTTTTGATTTGTTAAAAAAGTTTGAAATATCCAATAAATGTCGTTCCACTTCATGATTGCGTCCCACTTGTTGTTGATTCTTCACAAAAAAATACAGTTTTCTATCTTTATGTTTGAAGCCTGAAATGTGGCAAAAGGTCGCAAAGTTCAAGGGGGCCAAATACTTTCGCAAGGCACTGTAGGTTGGAGTCATTAACTCGTTTTTCAACCACTCCACAAATGTCTTGTTAACAAATTATAGTCTTGGCAAGTCGGTTAGGACATCTACTTTATGCATGACACAAGTCCCTTTTCCAACAATTGTTTACAGATAGATTATTTCACTTATAATTCATTGTATCACAATTCCAGTGGGTCAGAAGTTTACATACACTGAGTTGACTGTGCCTTTAAACAGCTTGGAAAATTCCAGAAAATGATGTCATGGATTTAGAAGCTTCTGATAGGCTAATTGACATAATTTGAGTCAATTGGAGGTGTACCTGTGGATGTATTTCATGGCATACCTTCAAATTCAGTCTCTTTGCTGGACATCATGGGAAAATCAAAAGAAATCAGCCAAGACCTCAGAAAAAAAATGTTGAAATCCACAAGTTTGGTTCATCCTTGGGAGCAATTTCCAAACGCCTGAAGGTATCACGTTCATCTGTACAAACAATAGTACGCAAGTATAAACACCATGGGACCACGCAGCCGTCATACCGCTCAGGAAGGAGACGCGTTCTGTCTCCTAGAGATGAAGTACATTGGTGCGATAAGTGCAAATCAATCCCAGTACAACAGCAAAGGACCTTGTGAAGATGCTGGAGGAAACAGGCACAAAAGTATCTATATCCACAGTAAAACGAGTCTTATATACATAACCTGCAAAGAAGAAGCCCCTACTCCAAAACCGCCATAAAAAAGCCAGACTACGGTTTGCAAATGGATATGGGGACAAAGATCGTACTTTTTGGAGAAATGTCCTCTGGTCTGATGAAACTGTTTGGCCATTACGACCATCGTTATGTTTGGAGGAAAAAGGGGGAGGCTTGCAAGTCATAGAACACCATCCCAACCGTGAAGCATGGGGGTGGCAGCATCATGTTGTGGGGGTACTTTGCTGCAGGAGGGACTGGTGCACTTCACAAAATAGATGGTATCATGAGGACGAAAAAGTATGTGGATGTATTGAAGCAACATCTCAAGACATCAGTCAGGAAGTTAAAGCTTGGTTGCAAATGGGTCTTCCAAATGGACAATGACCCCAAGCATACTTCCAAAGTTGTGGCAAAATGGCTTAAGGACAACAAAGTCAAGGTATTGGAGTGGCCATCACAAAGCCCTGACCTCAATCCTATTGAACATTTGTGGGCAGAACTGAAAAAGCGTGTGCGAGCAAGGAGGCCTACAAACCTGATTCAGTTACAACAGCTCTGTCAGAAGGAATGGGCCAAAATTCACCCAACTTATTGTGGGAAGCTTGTAAAAGGCTACTGGAAAGGTATGACCCAAGTTAAACAATTTAAAGGCAATGCTACCAAATACTAATTGAGTGTATGTAAGCTTCTGACCCACTGGGAATGTGATGAAAGAAATTAAAGCTGAAATAAATCATTATCTTTACTATAATTCTGACATTTCACATACTTAAAATAAAGTGGTGATTCTAACTGACCTATGACAGGGAATTTTTAGTAGGATTAAATGTCAGGAATCAACTGTATATCCACAGTAAAACGAGTCCTATATCGACATAACCTGAAAGGCCACTCAGCACGGAAGAAGCCACTGCTCCAAAACCGCCATAAAAAAGCCAGACTATGGTTTGCAACTGCACATGGGGACAAAGATCATACTTTTTTGGAGAAATGTGCTCTGGTCTGATGAAACAAAAATATAACTGTTTGGCCATAATGACCATCGTTATGTTTGGAGGAAAAGGGGAGGCTTGCAAGCCGAAGAACACGATCCCAACCGTGAAGCACGGGGGTGGCAGCATCATGCTGTGGGGGTGCTTTGCTGCAGAAGGGACTGATGCACTTCACAAAATAGATGGCATCATGAGGATGGAAAATTACGTGGATATATTGAAGCAACATCTCAAGACATCAGTCAGGAAGTTAAAGCTTGGTTGCAAATGGGTCTTCTAAATGGACCATGACCCCAAGCATACTTCCAAAGTTGTTGCAAAATGGCTTAAGGACAACAAAGTCAAGGTATTGGAGTGGCCATCACAAAGCCCTGACCTCAATCCTATTGAAAATTTGACCAGAACTGAAAAAGCGTGTGCGAGCGAGGAGGCCTACAAACCTGAGTCAGTTACACCAGCTCTGTCAGGAGGAATGGGCCAAAATTCACCCAACTTATTGTGGGAAGCTTGTGGAATAATAATAGAGTGTATGTAAACTTCTGACCCACTAGGAATGTGATGAAATAAATAAAAGCTGAATTCTTAAAGCACATTCTTACAATAAAGTGGTGTTCCTAACTAACCTAAGACAGTGAATTTTTACTAGGACTAAATGTCAGGAATTGCGAAAAACTGAGTTTAAATGTATTTGGCTAAGGTGTATGTAAACTTCCGACTTCAATTGTAGGTAGAAATTACAAACACTCAAACCAAAGCTCTGAAGAAGGCCTTGAGGCTGATACATAAAGCTTAATAAAGAACTTTAATACTAGGAAGAGGGTTTGTCTTTTCTTTTCTTTTTTTTTGAATTTTACCCCTTTTTCTCCCCAATTTCATGGTATCCAATTCTTGTCTCATCGCTACAACTCCCGTACGGGCTCGGGAGAGACGAAGGTTGAAAGTCATGCGTCCTCCGATACACAACCCAACCAAGCCGCACTGCTTCTTAACACAGCACGCATCCAACCCGGAAGCCAGCCGCACCAATGCGCCGGAGGAAACACCGTGCACCTGGCCACCTTGGTTAGCACACACTGCGCCCAGCCCGCCACAGGAGTCGCTGGTGCGCGATGAGACAAGGACACCCCTACCGACCAAGCCCTCCCTAACCCGGGCGACGCTAGGCCAATTGTGCGTCGCCCCACGGACCTCCCGGTCACAGCCGGTTACGACAGAGCCTGGGCGCGAACCCAGGGACTCTGATGGCACAGCTGGCGCTGCAGTACAGCGCCCTTAACCACTGCGCCACCCGGGAGGCCCTGGTTTGTCTTTTCTTTTTAAAGAATATTAAAAACATAACAAACTTCAAGTACAAATGAATCAAGTGAGTGCTGGCCCCTATTTTTCATTTTGATGAGTATTGGTTCTATGACAGACAAAGCTAAGGGCCCAGCATCACCATGATAAACCAGTCCAGTCCTCCTCTCTGCTCAGTAAGCAGTTCTGTTATAGACTAAGCAAACGAGACATAGAGAAGATTAAATCTCCTTACACAGTGTTAGTTACAACAAAATGGTCTGGGTTGCAGTGCAGTCTCAGGATGTGTCTGAAATAGTACCCCTATTCCCTATATAGTGCACTACTTTTATAGGTCCTGTTCAAAAGTGGTGCACTAAATAGGGAATAGGGTGCCATTCGGGAGACACACACTCAGTGACATGATGAGTGTGGATGGAGGGAGAGAAAAAAAGATAGAAGATAAAAGCAAGAGCAATTCTATGTGTGTCATCAGTCCACAGCGTTAGCAAGCTTACACTGAGGAAGCCCCCAGGAGAACTGCCATTATCTGCCTGTGCACTGGAAAGAAGAAAATGGCACACTCTCCTCTTCTCGCTTTCTCTTGTTATAAATGACTGCAGTGCTCCAGTCTAGATAGAACAATGTCTCTCAGACTCAGTCAGTGGTCCAATACTTCGGGCACAGAATCTCACAGCAACAAACAGTATTATATTCAGATTGAATGTAGCTAATGCACCGCCTCCATAACCCAAAGCTATTTAAACATTTTAGATGATAATAGTAAGAATGATAAGAAAGAAGTAGTTATTTCTTAGAAGGAAAATAATAACTTATATGTACAATCTATATTTATGTTTTAGATTATAATAATAACAATAAGAAGAATTGCTGCTCTTTATCCAGGGAAACCTGTTCTGGAATGCGACTCGCACCATTCATCATCTTCTGTATCTTCCAAAAATGACTTCATAGAGAAAAAGAGCACCATGGGCATTCCCTAAAATAGACTGCAGGAATTCAGGGGGAAAGTTGCCTATTGTACATCATGAACTAACTGGAATAGGTTGGACTGTCTTGGATCTTGTTTACATTTTCCCTACATTACTTTAATTGATATACGGAGATGATGTGTATTTTTGCACCCTATTCCCTATATAGTGCACACTACTTTCAGACAGGGCCCATTCGTCTCTGGTCAAAAGTAGTGCACTATATGGGGAATAGGGTGCCATTTGGGACGCACTCAATGAGTCAATAGGTTCTACCTTGTCAAGTCCTCGAAAAGGTTAAATCCTTGACATTATTCAATCAATACGCTGATGTCCTATACAGTCAAGTTTACACTCCACACCGTACAGCACAATTAGATAACATTAGTCCCTATGCTATAGACCACTTTGAGGTACTGTATGCAGGTATAGTTATTCCTTTCAGCTCCTAGTGGAGCAGAGGTCCTCGTATGCAGGTATAGCTAGTTATGAAACATACAGATTACACAAACTCCTATGTTATAGCCTAGACCACTTTATGGTGCTGTATAGTGTTTACAGGTAGCTAGTTGAGAAACATTTACACACATCCTTTAGAAAAGGGGTGGGCAACATTGATGGGTAAAACATTTTAGTGGCCCCACTCTTGGAAGCGGAGAGAATGTTTTTACATTTTAAAGCAAGTTTGCTGGATTTCTACACATTTTGCCATGGGGCGGAGAGAAGATTTTGCGCTTTTATGACAAATTTGCTGTAATTGTACAATTTTGCCATAGGGTGGAGATAAACGTTTGCCATTTTTAATATTATGTGAGTATAATATAATATGAGTGAGACTGACTAACAAAATCAATGGCGGCCCCACAGCATGTCAATCGACCATCATAACAAGTTTAGATAGCTGGCCGCAAAACTAACTTATCAATCTAAAAAATGTTAGCTGACATGGGCTAATTGACCTACTATCAGTGACTTACATAACATGAGGAAAAACTTCTGATGCACAACCAATTTTCGAAATTGCACCTTGTGTATTCTACTATTCTAACTCGCAACAGTATTTTCTGTTGTTGGGGGGATTAATCCCTGCTTTAGAGGCAGGCAGTGCAGTAGCTAGCGTAGCTCTACAAAGCTCCATGAAGTCTCAGCTCTGTAGGGAAATCTGAAACCCAGAGCACATGGCTGAACCCAGAGGATCATAGAGTGAGGTTAGTAGGGTTTAGGATGGGTAACAAACAGAGGGTGAAATGGGAGCACAGATGGAGGAGTGTGGGAGGTGGGCAGGTCCTCTCCTGGAGGGTCCTCCTTTACAGTACACAGCACAGAGTGCTAATGGGCCGGTCAAAAGTAGTGCACTATAAAGGTGCCATTTGGGACACAGAATATATACACGGCAGAATGCTCTCACACACTCCCTTCTCAGAAACAACACCACTACTGTGCTGTATAACCATTGGCCAATTGTACAGGAATCTCTCAAATTTGAAATCATATCTCAATAGGTATTCAAGGAATATTTCATCACCTGCTTGAAAACCTTCAGTCAGAACCACCAGATATCCATCTACAGCTGTTTGCTTAATAGCCATCCAACATCAGAGAACACAGTGGGCAAGAACAGGACAAAAATGAAGAAAGACTAAGAAAGATAAATAAATAAATAAAATAGAAGTGCTATTTCATTCGGCGGCAGGCCGGGGTCACAGAGACAGAGAGAAAAGAGGAAATAGTAGAAGTGCTCTAGGTAGTAACTCTTTGTGTGAAAGATAGGACTGCAGAGCTGTGCTGGCAGGCCTATGAATTAAGCAGCCCAGCCCATCCCTGCCCGCTGCACTGTGCCCTGGCTGCTCCTGCTCCCCCTTCCCTCTCCATCCCCATCCACACAATGCTAGTCCTGCCTGTTAGGATGATTTGCCACTTCATTACTAATTGATAATCGCCGGAGAGAAACGCTCATTAGACTGTGAGTGCTGAATACTGCATCTCCATGCTTCCATTTCCAGCCACCCATTATGACTATAGTGACGTTGGCGAAACACTCTGGCTTTGAGTTATGGCTCATCTATTTCACAGAGAATAGGCAAGTCCTCAGTCCATAAGCGGAGCCTGTCTGGGAGGAAGCATTCAAGAGTTATTCAGGGGCGGGACCGTCTGAAAAACGAGCACTGTTTTAGGGGAAGTACGAGGCATTATACTTAACTTGAAACGATCACGCAGTTCAAAATGTCGAGTCGGCAAAGACTCAAGTTAACATCAAGCGTGAATATTCATGAATCTCCATCAATAACTTTAAATGACCCCAAACAGGGCATAATACATGATGACAAAGTACTATATTGGTGCTTTTCCATTGAGACTTACCCCCACACCAGTGAGCCGCCAGTGTTTTATGTTAATGTAGGTCTAGTGTTATTGTGTTTCTGTCAGGAGAGTGACTCTAAAGACTTGTGGCGAGCAGAACCAATAACCTCCGCATCATTCAAGACTGTTGGTTTGTTAGAAGGTGTTCAAGTTCACACCTAGCCATTGTTATGTAAATGCAGGCTGATAAGTACCCAGAGCGTTGCCTTGGCTCCCAGTTAGAGCAGGTTTGCCGGAGCCATGGCCTAGTGAGATACGGGTGCCAGCCCGCATCGATAGGAAACGGAACGTCTGAGCTTTTGGGTAAAACACTGGGGTAAATCCTCAAAGGAAATGTGGCACATGTGAAACATGGAATAAAATTGTAAGAAGTGTGTACATTCCTCCTCATACTCATAAATCTCAGTGATTGGACAACACAGTGCATTTTACATTTAGGCCAGTTAGTCAGTGCATTCAACTAAGGTAGCTAAGACAACCACAGGTCACAGTCATTACAAGGAAAACCTTCCTAAAGAAATGCAGCTATCCCTGAGAAGGTGCAGGTGAAGCCTCCCAATTCATCGCTGGCAATGCAGAGCCCATCAACCAACCCTAAGTAGAAATAACAAGTTTGGGAGTTAGGAGTAGGACTTGGACTAGGCTTTATCTTCAATCAGATGTGACTGGGCAGCACGGTGCCTCCCCATTCGTCCCTTTCAAAGCAGAGCCAACCAATCAGCCATAAGTATCAACCAGGCCTAGAGTACATCTCCAATCAGATGTGACTGAAGAGACATACAGTACATCTCACTGATTGGATGGCACAGTGCAGGTCCCCGGCAACGCAGAGCCAACCTAAATAAGACCAGGAGTGAAGGAGGCTAAGCTACATCTCCAATCAGACATGACCAAAGAGACATCCCACATTATGTCTGCTCATGCACTACTTAACTTTACAACCCCCTGGGTCCCACAGCACTGCAGCAGCATGCTGGAATAATACTCTGTAATTGTTATTGACATATTGTGGGTAGGAGACAATAAGAGAGAAAGAGGGCACCATTCCCCCTCCCCACTCCAAAATTAACAGCCCGAAATAGGCTTGTCGTGTCCTGGTACTTAAGAGACGCTGAGCCTCTCCACTGTAGCTCTCTCTGGTTGGCGTAGAAGCAGACACTAGCCAAGTCAAGAGGTATGCATGCAACACAGCCAGAGAAATAGAAGTCTCACATTAACATCAGAGGAAAGTGGACCTCCTTAGCCCCCCATTTAATAACGGATAATGCCATACTAAAGAGCGTAACAAATGCCATGAAGTGTACAAACAAATATATATTACATATTGACCCCATTTTGACATGCTGTGCTATCTCAAGATATGGGTATCACAAATGGTGAGTCAGGTTTTCCAAAAGTAGTTTTGCATTAAATGTAGCTGATACTGATATATTATCTATTACATGAGGAATACAAAGCTTGAAAGAGTTAATTTGTGTCTTGTATTTCCCCTAGGCCTACTTCCAAGGCTTTAAACACCTCATACTGCGAAAAACAGTAGTGTACATGCATATGTCTCCATACTGGATGAACTCTAGTAGACAGTAGGGCTGGGAATCGCCAGGGACCTCACAATACGATATGTATTGCAAATCTCATGATTCTATCGGTATTACGATTCGATAATGTGATTTTATTGCACTTCGATGATCCAAAAATATTGCTCACCAAATGTCTGCTGCAGAGGGACAAGAGCGAGCCATGAGAAAACGAGTTTTGATAAATTATGGAAATAAAAGAGCTGAAAACAAATTGGCTCCCAATTGTATTTTATTATTATTTTTGTCATTTTTACCCCCTTTTCTCCCCAATTTTGTGATTAAGATCTTGTCTCATCACTGCAACTCCTCAACAGGCGAAGGTCGAGTCATCCGTCCTACGAAAGATGACCTGTCAAGCCGCGCTTCTTCACACCCGCTCGCTTAACCCGGAAGCCAGCTGCACCAATGTGTTGGAGGAAATACTGTTCAACTGACGACCGAAGTCAGGGTGGAGGAACGTGATGATTCGAGTATAGCCCCCCGGCCAAACCCTCCCCTAACCAGGACGATGCTGGGCCAAACCCTCCCCTAACCAGGATGATGCTGGGCCAAACCCTCCCCTAACCAGGACGATGCTGGGCCAAACCCTCCCCTAACCAGGACGATGCTGGGCCAATTGTGCACCGCCCTTTGGGACACCCGGTCACAGCCGGTGATTGAACCCCAGGCTGAAATGATGCTGCAACACTGCGTTGTGCCACACAGGAGACCCGGCTCCCTATTTAAAAATAAGATGGAGAACAAGATATGAAGGAAAAATACTGGAGTTCTGGTGCAGATACAGCCAAATAGCACAAAAATAATACTGCAAAGTTGTCAAAACGATACGGCACGATATATCGTCAAAAATAATATCCGCTATGTAACTGTCTCGATTTTTTTCCTCCTATTACTAGCAGACAGTGTCCTATCTTCTTACATGACACCTTGTCATCTCTTCCTGTGTTATTACATATAACAATGTTACTACACATACACTTATATAATGTTACTACACACAGAGGCAACAGTAACTAACAATCCTGGCTGTTATGGAGTAGGGGTGAGGGGAGGAGGCAGTGAGCTGCATGGTTATCTGTGCTACGTGTGTGTGTGTACGCATGTGTGAGAGAGAGAGAGTCTCTGCCAGGTTATCTGGTCTGCCTCAGGCCTTCCCTGTTCTGTTCTGTACCTTTCATCTCTCCCATGTCCAGGGTCTTGCCCAGCTGTTCCAGGAGGTCGGCACGAGCTGCGTTTTTCTTGTGCTTCTTGCCGTCATAGTGCTGCTGCGCCATGCCCGGATTGTTGAACCAGGCGTTGCATAGCTGGCAGTAGCGGTCCGAGTCCCTGCGCTGCCGAGGAGAGGTCACTGGGGTCATTTCTGGGGAGCTTTTCACGGGACTGGGCGGAGCCTCTGATTGGACAGAAAAACAGGAAACGCAAACAGGGGAGTTCACATCAACATTGCTCTGCTGTTTGACAACACTCTCTAGACCAAAACACAGACTGATGTGGTTGTTTTTTTGATCCGTCAGCTAAAAAAAGGCTTAGGAACAAAACTTAAGGAAGAAAACAAAGGTTGGTAAAGGAACAAGCTTTCTTGCCAGGAGGCAAAATGTGAGGCATGAAATGAGCGCTGATCACTTTGGCTCTGGCTATTCCTATTCGACCCCCACCAATAACAAGCTGTTAACTCCATCCCAAGCATGAAGAAGAAATCCTAAATCAAACTTGGCAACTGGAAAAAAAACACCCTGCTCTACTTAATGTTGACTTCTTGTGTACAATATGCCTTCATGCATGGATGCCACCATTAACCCTGAACAAACATCAGATCGCGCAGCGCTACATTTTCCGACATAGGATTTCGCTATCAAGTTAACCAGTTTTAACACTTGGCCCACCCTTCATAGGTTAACATTTACAAAAGTCCCGTTAGAAAGCATCAGATCACATTACGGACCACTGTGATGCAGTCAGCATCTCCCAGTGGTATCTCTTGTGAGCGTCATGGTCAGTCAACAGAGTTGCAGTGCAGAAACACAAATGTCAGAACCATGTTCTTTAGCCAAGCTGTTAATAATGATATGCTACAGTATAGCAATTCATGCTCATCTTCAAGTCAGAATTTTTACAGTGAAGACTGGCAGGTCATGGATATGTACACTGCAGTATAGAACTGGTAGCATTCCTATAGAATATTAGCTTAAAAAAGTAGCACTCAAAGACCCCTTTGATACTATAAACTACCAGCTGTTTAAATATAGTATCAGGAAGTTAAAAACTGGGGCACTGAAAACAATAGAAAAGGTGGTGTAGGAAAAAGCTTTTGATCTGGAGTGGCTACAATCACACTGTTATATTTCTCACTGTTTTGTCACTTATAGGCCTTAAAGGCACATATGAGTTGATAACAAAGCCCTTGGTTTAGACAGCATATAATTCAGGCAATTAACGGCTGCAGCAGAAAAGAGGATGACAGCATGGAATTAAGTGGCTGTAGGAGTTGAAAATCAAAGAGTGTGAAATGTATATCATTTGTGGGGGATGATAATGATGATGGTGTTATTAGAGCCAGGGAACAAAGGAGAACCACAAACATATTCATTTCAAGAAGAGATATAATTTTCATAAATATGACAAAGCATTTTCCCTCTTTTCTTTTAGTGTTACTATCAGACAGACATGCTGATTCCTAACATATATTGTCTCTAATTGTGTCTTTCAGCTTCCTTTCACATAATCTAAGAGAAGTGCGTCCCTCGTGTGTTGAGATTCTAGTTTCTCCCCCCCCCCCCCCCCCCCCCCTCCCCCCGCTTACGTACATTTGAATGCTTGGAGTGTTTTGTTCTGTGAAATGCGTTAAACAAAGCCCCTATTTTCTACTCCTGTTTCACGTCCTGTCCTTATATTAGTTGTATAAGTAATGCAATGTGCTAGACAACAAAATTGGCGACGAGGTAGAAACGTTCTCACATTGGTGTTCATTATTTTCAGTAGAAAGTCTCAGTAAAAAACAAAACAAATAATTGCTGTAGAAAGACGCAAAGAAAACATGGCGCAGGCCAGTCAAGAGTGATGCTACAGTAGCTAGCCTGGAGGGAGAAGAAGAGTTTTGCTGTGGGAGAAAGTGTAATCGCTGTGAGTGAAAAGAAGAAGAAAAAAATTTAGGGAGTGAGGGACCATCTAAAAAGTGTGAGAAGCAAAAAAACTGAAAATGTCTGCACTGGTTGGAACAATGGAGTTCTTACACAGAACATTTTGACTGAAGAGAAATGGAAGAATGAGTAGTTGTCACGCCCTGCCTGGTCTTAGTATTCTGTGTTTTCTTTATTAATTTGGTCAGGCCAGGGTGTGACATGGGTTTATTATGTGGTGTGTTTTGTCTTGTGGTTTTACGTAGGTTTTGGGATTGTGGCTTAGTGGGGTTTTCTAGCATAGTCTTTGGCTGTCTGGAGTGGTTCTCAATCAGAGGCAGGTGTTTATCGTTGTCTCTGATTGGGAACCATATTTAGGCAGCCATATTCTTTGAGTGTTTCGTGGGTGATTGTTCCTGTCTCTGTGTTAGTTTGCACCAGATAGGCTGTTTAGGTTTTCACGTTACGTCTGTTGTTTTGTATTGTACGTGTTTATTCGCTTTATTAAACATGTATCAAAATTACCACGCTGCATTTTGGTCCGACTCTCCTTCGACGGAAGAAAACCGTAACAGTAGTTGTGCCAACATCTTTGACTGGTATGGTAGGAAAACCCTGGTGATAAATCATATGATGAAATTGTGGCTACCTTAAAACGACATTATTCTCCCAAACTACTGATCATCGCAGATAGATTCAGATTTCATTACGAGAAATCAAGAGGAGGGGGAGTCAATCTCATAATTTGTGGCTGTATGGAAACAGTTAAACAAACACTGTGAATTTGGGCGATCACTGAGTGACACTATACGTGATAGGTTAGTGTGTGGAATGCGCAGCGAGGCAATTCAGAAACACCTTTTGATTGAGAGCAACTTAACATTGCAGAGTGCAATAGAAGTGAGTACGTCAATGGAAATGGCAAAGAAAGACACACAGCAGCCAAGTGCAGAAGGTGTCTATGGATTTTTTTTTAAACGCAGTAGGTGGCAAGCCATTCTATCACTGTGGAAAAGCAGGTCACCAAGCAGAGGAGTGTTTGTGCATATAAAAACGTGTATTTGAAAACAAAAATACACAGTCAAACAAAAGTACTGAACAAAGGAAAAGCGACATCAGGAAGTACAAAAAGAAAGTGCATAAAATCACACAGAGGAACAAAGTGATAACCTGTCTGAAGGGGACGAATCTTGGACATGGATACTGGATGGAAAAGCAGTAGGGATACAAATGGACACTGGAGCAGCCGTATATTTTCTCTCTGAGGCCGTATACAAGGAGAAACTACATCACCTCACACCACAGCCCACGAAGATGACACGGAAAACATACACTGGTGAGACTGTTCCAGTGAGAGGAAGCATGATAGTTACAGTAGAGCTCAACAAACAGAAGGTAAAGCTACCACTCTACATTGTGAAAGGCAACCATCGAGATTTGCAAGGACACACATGGCTGGAAAAGATTAAGCTAAACTGGCAGGAAATTCACATGGTCGGAGGACACAAACCTACAAGGGATATTGAGAAAACATGCAGATGTGTTCAATGGAGAACTTGGCAGTATGAAAAACACAACAGTTAAAGGACCATGAAACCAGACAGCAAGCCAAAATGCTTAAAAGCTAGACCTGTCCCATACACCATGAAACCATACATTGAAACTGAGCCAAACAGACTAGTCGAGAGTGGAGTATTACATCCAGTGAATGTTAGTGAGTGGGCTACACCCGTCGTTCCAGTCATGAAAAAATATGGATCATTCAGACTCTGGCGATTTCAAAGTTACCGTTAACCCCATCTGACTGCTGAAAAATATCCACTAACCCTCATTGACAACCACTTTTCTGGTTTAGCTAGAGAACAGAAATTCAGTAAGATAGACTTATGTCAGGCCTATCTACAGACGCATGTTGTGACCAAGAGTCACAGGAACTATTGACTATAGTGACTCACAAAGGACTGTACAGGTATCAGAGGCTTCCTTTTGGAATCACCTCAGCTTCGGCCTTGTTTCAGAGAGCTGTGGAACAGATACTGAGCAGGCTCACCAGGGTCCATTGTTACCTCGATGATCTACTAATCACTGGCAAAGATGAGTAGGAGCACCTGAGAAACCTGGCCACTACACTACAGAGACTGGAGGAGTACGGTCGCAGGGTCCAGAAGGACAAAGTTTTCCCGGCCTGTTGAATATCTGGGCCACGTCATTGACAGTTCGGGGGTTCCACAAGGGGCCATCAAAGGTGAAGGCCGTCGCGGAAGCTCCATCCCCACAGAACGTGAATCATTCTTAGGACACCTGGCGTGCTACGCAAAGTGTATGCTGAACCTAGCTAACATGCTAAAGCCACCACATTAACTTTTGAACAAAACCAAACCTTGGAAGTGGACAGATGTGAGGAGGCTTTCAAGAAAGAGAAAACAGCCTTAACTCAGTCAGAGGCCCTAATCCACTTCTACCCCAACTTGCCATTACAGTTGGCATGTGACACATTGCCTTATGGTGCTGGTGCTGTTGTCTCATACATCATGCCATCAGGTGCAGAGAGGCCAATTACTCACATCAGGGACCGTCTGCAATGGACGGCCTCTCAAGGTGTCTCTTACCTGTCACACACACTGAGCCCTCCCAGGCTGAAATCTTCTACTTCAAGGAAGTGATGAATGCCCCAGTTACGTCCGTCCAACTGAAAAAGTTGACCCACACCAATCCAGTTATTTCTCGCCAGAAAGGGTGACACAGTTTAGTCTGGACGCTTGCTATGGGGCTTTTGAGTTACCACCACCACTGAGAAGGCAGGTGCTTGAAGAACTCCATTCAGGGCAGTGTGGCATGGTGCAAATGAAGGAGATTGCATGCAGCTAATTTTGGTGGCCAGATTTGGATGCAGCTATCGAAGACAAGGCCAAGTCATGTTCCCCATGTCAAAAGATGAGGAACATAACTCAGCTAGCGCCACTACACCCATGGGACTTCCCAGAGGAGCCTTGGCAGCAAGTCCACATAGACTAAGCTGGCCCACTGGAGGATCATATGTTCTCCGTCATAGTCAACGCACACAGTAAAACACCTTCCTGTTGCAACCCCCATGCAACATGCTACAGCCAAAGTGAGACCTCCAAAGACTTAACAGGTTGTACAGACACAAGAGAGAGCGCAGGTGGAGAGGCGGAGCAAAGCAAAAGACAGTAGCTTCAGAGCTGGAGAGAGTTATTGCTCGGAACTACTGCAATGGTCCAAAGTGGAAACCAGCAACAGTGGTCGCACAAACAGGTCCTGTGTCCTACATAGCTCACACATCGGAGGACACGTGGATCAACTGTTGCCAAGAACCAACCACAGAGATGACGCATGTCAAGTCACAAACCCAGATCAGCTACTGGAGACCTAACATGAGGCGGCAAGTAGCCGAGTGGTTAGAGCGTTGGACTAGTAGCCGAAAGGTTGCACGATCGAATCCCTGAGTAAAAAGGTAAAAATCTGTCGTTCTGCTCCTGAACAAGGCAGTTAACTCACTGTTCCTAGGCCGTCATTGAAAATAAAAATTTGTTTTTAACTGACTTGCTTAGTTAAACAAAGGTAAAATAATAATTTTAAAAAAAAACATGATTACGAGCCATCACCTGAACATCCACTACAGCAACCTACACATTTGGAATGCCAGAGCGCCTACTCAGGGTACTGTTGTGCACCAGTCTGGGCATTGTTTTTTTTTTTTGGGGGGGGGGGGGGTTTAGGACCTCTCTCTCTCTCGCTCTCTCACTCGCTCACTGACTGGAGAAGGATGCATATGTATGTTTTCCCCACGCACATTTTAGCCAAAAACCTATTTGCCTCTGCCAGGAGGTTGAAACTTGGCCACAACGGATCTTCCAGCAAGACAAAAACCCCAAGCACACATCAAAATCCACAAAGAAATTGTTAATTGGCAACAATTAACATGAACCCCATTGAAAATCTGTTGTTTGAATTGAAGAGGTCTATCCATAAGCGCATATCAAAGGTTCTGGTCTAAGATCCCTCCCAATGTTTTATAATAGATTACTTGTTAAATCAAATGTCTTTCTCTGAGCAGTTGTGTTAGTGTAAAATCATATAATTTCCCCATTTGTTTGAGCATACAATATAGCTCAGTGTTAATATTATTTATTTAATAGTATTTTTTCTCCTCTTTATCAATAATGGAGGTGGCTGAAGCTAAGAATCTACAATCAAACTCTGTTTTCTACCATGGTATCATCATCATGCTGATATTCATAGCTTGTGAAGTTATCAGCATTTGTCCTGTCAACCAGTTCCTGAATAATTTATAAAGGGCAGCTCTTTATCTCATTAATAATTGTGGCTGTGACATTTACAGTACCCACTAGGCTACCAAACAAAAACACTCAGATCCCCAAGGCACATTTCATAAATGCTAATTATTGTCATTAGACTCTTCAGGTTGGTTTAAAGTTTAAGTAGCAAGTGTAAAAAAGAGATGAATTGCATGACACTTTGGGTCAACAAGGCCAGCTTTTCCTCTTGACAACCCAAATAACTTCTGAGGTTAAGGAAAGAATAACTGCCAAAATGTGTCAGTTATTATTTTTGTGACAGGAGCCTAATGTGCTAACCAGTTGAACTATAACATGTACAGCCTGGGCAGAGGAGCTGGGCAAAGGCGCCTGAGTGGTTTTGACTGTGTCTGCTTGTTGTTACACCACGGATATCAACCTCCCCAAGCAGCAGTGACATGTTACAGTATCGACTGAGCTGCTCTGAGGTTTAGGGAAAACATCCATCAAATTCAGGCTGAAAATAAAGTCATTTTTTTTGTCACATCTAGGGCAGTGGTTCTTTACATAGCCTCTGATCAATTTGAAGGTAGATGCATGCCCCTGCATGCATTCTCTCTCTCTCATATACAGTGCCTTGCAAAAGTATTCGGCCCCCTTGAACTTTGCGACCTTTTGCCACATTTCAGGCTTCAAACATAAAGATATAAAACTGTATTTTTTTGTGAATAATCAACAACAAGTTGGACACAATCATGAAGTGGAACGACATTTATTGGATATTTCAAACTTTTTTAACAAATCAAAAACTGAAAAATTGGGCGTGCAAAATTATTCAGCCCCTTTACTTTCAGTGCAGCAAACTCTCTCCAGAAGTTCAGTGAGGATCTCTGAATGATCCAATGTTGACCTAAATGACTAATGATGATAAATACAATCCACCTGTGTGTAATCAAGTCTCCGTATAAATGCACCTGCACTGTGATAGTCTCAGAGGTCCGTCAAAAGCGCAGAGAGCATCATGAAGAACAAGGAACACACCAGGCAGGTCCGAGATACTGTTGTGAAGAAGTTTAAAGCCGGATTTGGAAACAAAAAGATTTCCCAAGCTTTAAACATCCCAAGGAGCACTGTGCAAGCGATAATATTGAAATGGAAGGAGTATCAGACCACTGCAAATCTACCAAGACCTGGCCTCCCTCTAAACTTTCAGCTCATACAAGGAGAAGACTGATCAGAGATGCAGCCAAGAGGCCCATGATCACTCTGGATGAACTGCAGAGATCTACAGCTGAGGTGGGAGACTCTGTCCATAGGACAACAATCAGTCATATATTGCACAAATCTGGCCTTTATGGAAGAGTGGCAAGAAGAAAGCCATTTCTTAAAGATATCCATAAAAAGTGTCGTTTAAAGTTTGCCACAAGCCACCTGGGAGACACACCAAACATGTGGAAGAAGGTGCTCTGGTCAGATGAAACCAAAATTGAAATTTTTGGCAACAATGCAAAACGTTATGTTTGGCGTAAAAGCAACACAGCTCATCACCCTGAACACACCATCCCCACTGTCAAACATGGTGGTGGCAGCATCTTGGTTAGGGCCTGCTTTTCTTCAGCAGGGACAGGGAAGATGGTTAAAATTGATGGGAAGATGGATGGAGCCAAATGCAGGACCATTCTGGAAGAAAACCTGATGGAGTCTGCAAAAGACCTGAGACTGGGACGGAGATTTGTCTTCCAACAAGACAATGATCCAAAACATAAAGCAAAATCTACAATGGAATGGTTCAAAAATAAACATATCCAGGTGTTAGAATGGCCAAGTCAAAGTCCAGACCTGAATCCAATCGAGAATCTGTGGAAAGAACTAAAAACTGCTGTTCACAAATGCTCTCCATCCAACCTCACTGAGCTCGAGCTGTTTTGCAAGGAGGAATGGGAAAAAAAATTCAGTCTCTCGATGTGCAAAACTGATAGAGACATACCCCAAGCGACTTACAGCTGTAATCGCAGCAAAAGGTGGCGCTACAAAGTATTAACTTAAGGGGGCTGAATAATTTTGCACGCACAATTTTTCAGTTTTTGATTTGTTAAAAAAGTTTGAAATATCCAATAAATGTCATTCCACTTCATGATTGTGTCCCACTTGTTGTTGATTCTTCACAAAAAAATACAGTTTTATATCTTTATGTTTGAAGCCTGAAATGTGGCAAAAGGTCGCAAAGTTCAAGGGGGCCGAATACTTTCGCAAGGCACTGTGTATATATATATATATATATATATATATATATAAATAACATCAGTTCCAACAGTTGTTGCTCTTTAAAGTGTCACCTAAAAATAAGTAGAGCTGCAAATAACTCACAAACAAAAAGAGACAAATGGTTATTGACCTTCATAAAACCAACAATAGGCTAAAAAAAATGCAAGAAAAACCTAACATACCGTTTACCATTATTAGGGCAATAATTAAGAAGCTTAAAATCATTGAAACAGTGGTAAACTTACTGGAGAAGGATGCATGTGTATTTTTTCCCCACGCACAGTGAGGAAGATGGTTCGGGAAGCAAAGGGAAATCCAAGGGCCACAGTTAGAGAATTATCAAACTTAGTCGCACCTTGGGGTCTACAAATGTACAATCAGACACCACCTCCATGCCAATAGGCTGTTTGGAAGGGTTGCCAGAAAAAGGCCTTTATTGAGTGTAACCAACATTTAAACGCCTGGACTTTGCTAAATGGCATTGGGACTTAGTTGGGACTTGGTGTTATGGTCAGATGAGATGGAAATAGAGCCATTTGGCCATAAAAATCAGTGGTAGGTTTGGCATCGAAAGAAGGATGCATGTGAAGAGAACCAACTACTGTAAAATATGGCTTTGGATCTTTGATGTTATGGGTCTGTTTTACTTCCACTGATCCTGGGGCCCTTGTTAAGGTCAACGGCGTCATGAACTTTTCCAAGTACCAGGACATTTTAGCCAAAAAACCTATTTGCCTCTGCCAGGAGGTTGAAACTTGGCCACAATGGATCTTCCAGCAAGACAATAACCCCAAGCACATATCAAAATCCACAAAGAAATTGTTCATTGGCAACAATTAACTTGAACCCCATTGAAAACCTGTGGTTTGAATTGAAGAGGGCAGACCATAAGTACAGATCAAAGGTTCTGGTATAAGATCCCTCCCAATGTGTTCTCCAATCTCACTAAACATGATAGAAAAAGGCTCAGTGCCATTATCCTTCAAGAGGAGGGTGCACAAAGTAATGAAAACAGGGGTGCCAATCATTTTGACACCGATCTTAATTTTTTAAATAAAAGATGACTTGTTAAATAAAACGTCTTTCTCTGAGCAGTTGTGTTAGTGTAAAATCATATAATTTCCCCATTTGTTTGAGCATACAATATAGCTCAGTGTTAATATTATTTATTTAATACAGTCTTTTTTCTCCTCTTCATCAATAATGGAGGTGACCGAAGCTAATAATCTACAATCAAACTCTGTTTTCTACCATGGTATCATCATCATGCTGATATTCATAGCTTGTGAAGTTATCAGCATTTGTCCTG
The DNA here is from genome assembly GCF_045791955.1 of Oncorhynchus clarkii lewisi. Lineage (NCBI taxonomy): Eukaryota > Metazoa > Chordata > Actinopteri > Salmoniformes > Salmonidae > Oncorhynchus > Oncorhynchus clarkii. Next base: position 37,877,122 of record NC_092152.1, read on the forward strand.
TCAACCATTTCCTGAATCATTTATAAAGGGCAGCTCTTTATCTCATTAATAATTGTGGCTGTGACATTTACAGTACCCACTAGGCTACCAAACAAAAACACTCAGATCCCCAAGGCACATTTCATAAATGCAAATTTTTGTCATTACACTCTTCACGTTGGATTAAAGTTTAAGTAGCAAGTGTAAAAAAGAGATGAATTGCATGACACTTTGGGTCAACAAGGCCGGCTTTTCCTCTTGACAAACCAAATAACTTCTGAGACGGGCATTTTGGTCAAATGCCATTCGGAAGGAAAGAATAACCAAAATGTGTCAGTTATTATTTTTGTGACAGGAGCCTAATGTGCTAACCAGTTGAACTATAACATGTACAGCCTGGGCAGAGGAGCTGGGCAAAGGCGCCTGAGTGGTTTTGACTGTGTCTGCTTGTTGTTACATCACGGATATCAACCTCTCCCAGCAGCAGTGACATGTTACAGTATCGACTGAGCTGCTCTGAGGTTTAGGGAAAACATCCATCAAATTCAGGCTCAGGGAAAAGGTTGTAGTTTTTGGACTGAAAATAAATAAAGTTATTTTTTTGTCAAATCTAGGGCAGTGGTTCTTTATTTAGCCTCTGATTAGCCTCCGTCATTTTGAAAGTAGATGCATGCTCCTGCATTAAAATTAACTATATGAGGAAGTATTGTATCAGTAAGTGGACCTCTGTTGTGAAGATGAAAACATTTACAAGAGATATTAGTCAATGAGTTAATAATCTATAGGATGCATTTACTATTGTGATCTTAGTTAGTAGTGATGTTCAGAGACTGTATGTTGATTCCAGTCCTGGTTAGACTAAGAAGTAGGAAATAAAACACAGAATGCTAATAAACCTTTGATAGGAATATTTATCCTACATTTTCATAAATTACTAGAACAACTTCATAATTACTGGATGCAAATAAGCAATGGGGGAAATTAAGCTATCCACTGTGACAACAGGACCCTATCAAAGGATACATCCAAAATGGCCCCCTATTCCCTGTATAGTGCAATTATTTATACCAGGGCCCATGGGGCAAACAAAGCCTCCACCATTAGCCATTATCACAGTAATTTTACTTCAGGTTGCTCTCTGTAGCCCACTGTAATCACAGCAATGAGAATGACAACCCAAAATGACACCCCAAAATACACATCGGAGCCTTATAGCTTACTCTTAATAACCACCAGTCCTGCGTCATTCAGACAACCCATTAATTACGATAGCAGCCACCTATTTATACCTAAAGTCTTTATCCTCACTGTGGGTGGCCCCAGTCCCATTCATCATTCACCCTTTTTTGGGGGTGTGATAACTGTTCTGCATTGTTCTGTGAGAGATCCCAGACTCTGTAAATAACTGCACAGCCATCCATTCTCCAGAGCTGAGAGATATGTATAGGTCCTTGGGATTAAAAAAACAAATGGAGAGGAGAAAACAGCAGGCAGAGGAGGGTATAACACCGTTAAGAAGATGGACTCGTGACCTTTGCAGCAAAGGACAGCTACTTTGTTGACTGGCAAAGGGAATACGCTATGGGCTCTGGTCAAAAGTAGTGCACTATATAGGGAATCAGCTGCCATTTGGGACACACTCTGACCTTGTTGCCGCAAGGTAACAAAGAAAGCATATAATGAGAGTGGGAAGTAACAGGGGGACTCAATAAAAAAGAAGCAGTGCATTTGGAGCAGGTAGGGGGCAAGTAGAAGAACTAATATAAAATTGTCAAAATTCTCTTGAATTACTGCCATCCTTTTCCCCCCACTTCATCCCCTCGCCACTTTGCTTTCTTTCCATCTTTCAGTCATTCAAATGTGTATTTTCTGAAGGAGCTACAGTACCTTGTTTACCTGTGTGAACAAAGGAAGTGTCAGTCATATCTTTCCTCAAATTATTTCTGCAGTAAACAAAACTCAGACTGACACTCACTGTCATTAGATTTGAGACTTAAGGTTTTTATATAATTTGTTATTACCTCTGAAAAAGTGGTGGCTGGGGAAAACATTTGCATTTGAGGAAATCTGTCAAATAGATTTTTTTTTGTAATCAGACAGCAGTAGAGCAGAACTGATGGATGTCATTCATTATCATCAAGTAAAGGAGACATCATAAGTAAGCTAGATCGCTTCCAAATGGCACCATGGCAGTTACTTAATAGACCTCGAACATAAATGTCTGTTACACCGATAAGCTTTTTGCTGTTTGATGAGATGTGAAGGTGAATTAATTAAGCTTATCATGCGCGTTAGAGTGACACACCATGGGTTAAATCTAATAATTAAAAGGGTTAGTTAAATAAATCTAAAGAAAATGAATGGCATGCTACACCATTGACACCATAGAATTTCTGGAATTGATTCTTATTGTTGTTGGGAAGATAACATTAATTCTCATTATTTATTACCCTGGGGGATTGTATAAAGATGTATGGGTTAAGTTGCATTGCAAACCAATTTGCATGGAATAACATTTAGTATACAGTTTAAGTCGGAAGTTTACATACACCTTAGCCAAATACATTTAAACTCAGTTTTTAACAATTCCTGACATTTATAACCCTAGTAAAATTTCCCTGTTATAGGTCAGTTAGGATCACCACTTTATTTTAAGAATGTGAAATGTCAGAATAATAGAGAGAATGATTTATTTCAGCTTTTATTTCTTTCATCACATTCCCAGTGGGTCAGACGTTTACATACACTCACAATTAGTATTTGGTAGCATTGCCTTTAAATTGTTTAACTTGGGTCAAACGTTTTGGGTAGCCTTCCACAAGCCTCCCACAATAAGTTGTGTGAATTTTGGCCCATTCCTCCTGGCAGAGCTGGCGTAACTGAGTCAGGTTTGTAGGCCTCATTGCTCACACACACTTTTTCAGTCCTGCCCACACATTTTCTATAGGATTGAGGTCAGGGCTTTGTGATGGTCATTCCAATACCTTGACTTTGATTTCCTTAAGCCATTTTGCCACAACTTTGGAAGTATGCTTGGGTCATTGTCCATTTGGAAGACCCATTTGCGACCAAGCTTTAACTTCCTGACTGATGTCTTGAGATGTTGCTTCAATATGTCCACAAAATTTTCTGTCCTCATGATGCCATCTATTTTGTGAAGTGCACCAGTCCCTCTTGCAGCAAAGCACCCCCACAACATGATGCTGCCACCCTTGTGCTTCACGGTTGGGATGGTGTTCTTCAGCTTGCAAGCCTCCCCCTTTTTCATCAGACCAGAGGACATTTCTCCAAAAAGTACAATCTTTGTACCCATGTGCAGTTGCAAACCGTAGTCTGTTTTTTTATGGTGGATTTGGAGCAGTGGCTTCTTCCTTGCTGAGTGGCCTTTCGGGTTATGTCGATATACTGTCGGACTCGGTTTACTGTGGATATAGATACTTCTGTGCCTGTTTCCTCCAGCATCTTCACAAGGTCCTTCGCTGTTGTTCTGGGATTGATTTGCACTTTTCGCACCAAAGTACGTTCATCTCTAGGAGACAGAACGCGTATCCTTCCCGAGCGGTATGATGGCTGCGTGGTCCCATGGTGTTTATACTTGCATACTATTGCTATTGTTTGTAGAGATGAACGTGTTAGCTTCAGGCGTTTGGAAATTGCTCCCAAGGATGAACCAGACTTGTGGAGGTCTACAAATATTTTTCTGAGGTCTTGGCTGATTTCATTTGATTTTCCCATGATGTCAAGCAAAGAGTTACTGAGTTTGAAGGTAGGCCTTGAAATACATCCACAGGTACACCTCCAATTGACTCAAATTATGTCAATTAGCTTATCTATCAGAAGCTTCTAAAGCCATGACCTAATTTTCTGGAATTTTCCAAGCTGTTTAAAGGCACAGTCAATGTAAACTTCTGACCCACTATTTGTGATACAGTGAATTATAAGTGAAATAATCTGTCTGTAAACAATTGTTGGAAAACTTTACTTGTGTCATGCACAAAGTAGATGTCCTAACCGACTTGCCAAAACTATAGTTTGTTCACAAGAAATGTGTGGAGTGGTTGAAAAACGAGTTTTAATGACCACCTAGGTGTATGTAAACTTCCGACTTCAACTGTGAGAGAGAGAGAGAATTCCTAAGGAGGTGTCTTTATTCTATCTGGATAAACTAGCATAAAGCAATGACCTAAATACACCCATCACACTGTAGGCAGTGAAATTGGTCATTTCTTTTTCAGGTACAGTATGCAAATAACCCAAATGGCTAAGGATGCTAAACTCATGCTGCATTTCATCTGAAGCAAAGGCCAACTAATATCTTCATCCTCTTTATGGTATAGCTTTAGTGTCCAATAAGAAAATAACCACCTTTTGCTTCATATAAAAACAGGATATTGAACAGCATTCAGAGCACACAGTCTTGCAGTCTTATTCAGAATTAATAGTTAGAAATCTGTTGAGATTCAGAATCAGATCAAAAAAGAGAAGGATCAAAGTGTTCTGAATTCCGTGTATTTATCTGTTCCTACAAAACCTTCCCTTCAGGGCTTTTATCCCCCTCTGCCTTATCCCCCCCGTACAGAAGAAAACTAAATATTTTCTCAATACACACTTCCAAGCGGGCGAGACCACATGCAAGCTGTGCAGTCCATGAAAAACAAACCAAACAAACACAACAGCTGTATATTAGACAGAACCGGTACGGGTTTTCACTCCTCCCTTGTACTTAATTGATGAATTAAGGTCACTAATTAGTAAGGATCTCCCCCTCACATTGTCGTGTAGGGGTTAATAAAAAATAATAAAAAACAGCAGACACTAGGCCTTCCATGGAATGAGTTTGACAGCCCTGCTATAGGGTTTTTAATCAACTACGCGTGAACCATGCAGGGCTGCATCCAGGTTCAGATGGTACATTTGCTGGGATCATATACCGCAATGGATCCTTAAGTGTGCAGCAGCTAGCCTTTCCATTAGATGTAACGATGCTAAAAACCCAAGGTCATAAACTTCAGAATGTGCTTTCTCAAAATGATTTCACAATTAACTCGAATGAATGCCGTACTTAACCAAATGCGGGGAGAAAATATATTCCAGCATTATGCTGTTGTGGTTCTAGGGAAATGACAATCAAACTATTCTGCTCACTCATTGCCTGTTGGAGCTTGGAGACCGGACATAAATGTTCAATATAAGCTGGCGACAGTGCTCGGAGAAAGTGATTAGCCATTTGGGATATTACGGGACATAAGAATACTAATGGTGAATTAAAGTTTATTCAGAGCTACCCAAGTCAAAAACAGCATTAGCAGAGGCGGAAATTGGACAGCTCAGTGTGCTAACGATTAACCTTAGACTAAAGAAGCATGTGAAAGCATGTAGCAACAGTATATGGGTCAGTGATTATGCACACATATTACCATACAACTAACCAGGTCTATGAGGAGTTCAACTAAAAGGGCATAATCATTTATACAGTCATACTTCATCACACACATACCATAAAAGGAGAGGGAATCTATAGTAAAGCTATCCTGAATATAAGCAGCTCTAGCAGTGGTTGGATGTGTGCACCCATAGGGCGTCAAGCACCATTTTATTTTCTGAGGGGGCTCACTGATGTCCAAATGAAACTGAGGGGGCCGCCTCTAGTTGGGGTAAATGCCTTTCCCTATATAGTGCAGTACTACGACCAAAAGTCGGTTGAAAGTAGTGCACTATATAGGAATAGGAATAGTGTGTCATTCAGGACGCAGCCAGAGTGAGGTGTCATTGGCTGAAGGCTGAAAGGCTGAAACAACAGAGCTGCAGATCCTGGGGTTTTGTGTTTTGTGTTATTGGCTGAAGGCGGAAAGGCTGAAACAACAGTTTCCTTGGAGACGGGAGGATTAACAGAGGCACCCGGCCACTTCAATAATGTTCATTATGTAGAAATCAATAAGCTCAGGCTTCCTGATGCCCTGGTGGATTTATCTTCCGGACATTTTCTGCCTTCCAAATGGTACCCTATTTCCTATATAGTGCACTACTTTTGACCAGAGCCCTATGGGTGTAGTGCACAAAAGTAGTTCTCAATAAATCCATTAATTTCAGAAGCTAGCATATTTAAGTGTGCAGAAGCTAGCATCTCCATCCTACACATACTGTAGATTGTCCTGTCATTCTGCAGGAGAATGGAGGTGTTATATATTAAATCATTAATGTGTTTACTGTAGGTGAAGTGGGTTATGGGTTTAGTACAGTGGCTACAATCTCCATTTCTCATCATGTAATACAGGACAAGTTGTTTTTGGAAACAACAGAACTAAAAGCCCTTCTGGACGTAGGTTAAAGATGTTGAAATGTGGATTTGGTGACGGTGAATGACAGACAAAAGGAAAATGCAGAGAGATCAACACGTCTGGAGAATGTTCCATTTTGAGAGGCAGCCTACACTATGGGTTAGTCCCAAATGGCACCCTATTTTCAATATAGTCCAATATAGCCTATGAGCCCTGGTCAAAAGTAGTGCCCTAAATGGGAAATAGGGTTACATTTGGGATGCACACTGTGGCTGGGGTCTGGGGGGGGGGGTCTGTCTGTCTGTCTGTGGCTCTAGCTGTATTTGTTGGGTGACAGTGCGATTGATTGCTCTGTCTGGCCTCCCTCGGTTGGGAGAGGAGCATCCTCTGTTCCGAACCATTGGCCACAGATGGCGTGGTTAATGACTGAATCTGTCAGTGACAGACAGGGAGGCATGAGGGGAAATAGCAGACACAGCAGAACAGAGTTTTATCTAACCACTATTTTACAGTATCAGCAATCAGCATACGTTATACCAAATAAATCAAAATGTTATGTAAAGTAACCAAGGTTTTACGAAGGAAGGAGCGAGACACAGCTCACTCTATGAGGAATAACGTTTCTGTCCCCTAGTAACCTCCCTACTAACATGACCCAGTAGGCTACTGTACTGCTGATTCCCTGCTGTCTCTAAATACCACAGCAGAGCACTGAGCACTTCCTCAGTTTAAGGAAATCAAGCGGAAACAAAACATAATGCCACACTGATTGTAAAACCTTGATTGCAGTATACTCTACTTCCTGCACCAGGGTTACAGTAGCTCCCTGAAGCTGCAGACTGAGGAGGTGGTTATGTCACCAACATCATGACAGAGGAGAAGGAGGTTGAGGAGGAGGGGAGAAGGACAAAGAGGACGAAGCAAGGGGGAGGAGAAGGGGGGGGGGGGCAAGGAGGAGGAGAGGGGTTCAGGCCTGTAATGGTTGATGAAGGCTGCAGAGACATGCCTCACCCTGCTTGGAAGCGACCACTACTCTCCCTCCCTCTAGGTCTCCACCACCATATTATTTATGGCACAAAAGCCTTATCTTTAAAGGGATGCCCTAATGCACATATTAAATGCAGAATCATTCCTGCCACATAGTGGGACACAAGGTCTGATCATGGAATACCGGGAATATTAACTGGATTGTCCAATTTTGAGTAACACGTGGTCCATGTGTACAACACATCCATGTGTGAATTCTACAAAACAACACGTATCAGGGTTAAACACACGTCACTCGTGAACCAAAGAGCTTTTAAGCTAGTCAGCTGCTTTGTTTATCATTTTCCTTTTCAAATGTTTTTTCTTTGAGACTAGGGTCCTTTCAGTACCACACACAATTTGACCTGACTCCTGGGGTCAGTTACAGCCGAGGGCCAGGCAGCGTGAATGCCGATGGATGATGATGTGCGGCGAAAGGGTGACACAGCATGCCTCTCTGCTGCTCTGCCCTCATACCCTGAGTGTGGACTCACTGGGAGAAAGGGGGGTCACAGTTTATTTGGAAAGTCCCGATGGTCCATCTGTTGATAAGCAACTGCTTGCTAAGGTTACAGTTAAGGTTAGGTTTAGAATAAGGGTAAGGGTTAAGGTTAGGGTTAGTAGATAGGTGAAATGTTACTGATAGTCTGTAGAGCATTTACAAATGGACCATCCAAATAAAGTGTTATCGAAAGGGGGCTGAATGGAGGATAAGACGAGAGGAGGAGGAGGAAAGCAGTGTTCCCAGAACAGAAAGCGCTGAAGGAAAAACAAGCCTGAGCTTCCAGGGTAACTGACTGGGACTGGGCCTAGATATGTTTCAGCTTTATGTGCTGCATTTTGTACAACTCTTTGGCTACATATAGAACTGACAAAGAAACATTTACACACACAAACACACCCACACAGACAGAGACTCAGGCAACGACTGCTACGATGAGAGTTGTGGCAGTTTCAGGCCTTGGCATCTCTTTTCTATAAACACAAACCATGTATTGAATCAGTCTGATTCTCCACTAACTAACAATAGTGGGCTATTGCACAGACTCAAACAAAAAGCACGGAGGGCTTTACACTAAGCTAAAGTAAAAGTTTTGGTCAAGGATATCTGAATTAACAGACACATGAAATAAAACGTACCATCAGTATAGATATTCTTAAGAGAAAGGATACCCCAAATAAACAAAGTTGATGATTTTTGTATTCACTTCCTGCATCCTCTCTGGATATCCAGGTCTCAGGTGTTGCATAAGGGGGAGTGATCTGATTAAATAAAAGTGTGGTTATTTTTTCTAATCCTAATTTCCCCCATGGCCAGCTTTCATTATTCTCTCAACTGTCAATTTGTAAACAGATTTGCGGCGCGGGGAGCAGCTGCTGTGGTTTACAATATCGTCCAGACTTTCCTCAACCCTGAGGTGCTGCAGCAGACGATGATTGGATCTAATCAAAACACCCACGGACAAAAAAAAAAGATCAAATTAGATTCTTCACCAGTCCACACACACGAGCTGCAGCTCCTCTCTCTGTTACAGCAAGCTAGGTGAGCTGGTATCCCAAAGTCTACCTGTGGCTTTCTGCCTTTCTGCCTGCCTACTTGTTTGCTTGTCAAAGCTAGCACCTTTGTGTGTGAGGACAAGCACATCTGTCGTAACATACATCTCTGTGGTAAACATCTCTGTCACATCTGTCACTGCAAATCTCATCGGATTATCTGATGTCATCACACAGGGAAACAAAATGCAGCTGCTTAGTCTGTAAATGAGAATGAGAGATACTTTTGTTTATCCATTTCACTTGCTTTGGCATTGTAAACATATGTTTCCCATGCTAATAAATTGAGAGAGTGAGAGAGAGAGTGAGAGAGAGAGTGAGAGAGAGAGTGAGAGAGAGAGAGAGAGAGAGAGAGAGAGAGAGAGAGAGAGAGAGAGAGAGAGAGAGAGAAAGAGACACAAACCTTTTGCTGTGATAGCAGGCTGCTCCCCCAGCAGCAGCTTTAGTCTCTTGGCGTGGATTTTGCCTTGGTAATGTGACTGTGCCACCACTGCTGAGGTGAAGGACATGTTACACAGTGTGCAACACTTGTTCTTGTCCACGTCTCCCTCCTCACTGCCCTGCAAGGAACACACACACACACACACACACACACACACACACACACACACACACACACACACACACACACACACACACACACACACACACACACACACACACACACACACACACACACACACACACACACACACACACACACACACACAGGTTCAGTAAAAAAGGCTATCAGCCAACAAATAGTAAAAACAAAACAAATCTCTCCCTGCATGAAGGAGGATGTTGTTTCTTTTTCACACAAAGCTGTGCTGCACAGAATCAGACATTTTAGGGATAAATGGACACCTGAATATAACAAAAAAATTACACGATTCATCAATGAGTGGTGTACAGTATAAACCAGCCCCAGCAAATACTTTCCAAACCCTGTAGGTTAGAGCAGCATGGTGCTTAGGGGCCAGCTGTACACTGAGCACATCAGTAAGCTCTATACGCCACAGTTCCAGGGGACAGAAACAATCTACACTCCTCGTGGGCTTGATCATTTGGTTCCTGGTGGGATACAAATGGAGGTAATTCAGCAGTTGTATGGAGTAATACAAAGTAGGGAGTGATGGGATGAGGACCGCTCCCTGAGACTCCATCTGTGCTGCCCGCCTGCTGCAGAAACACATTATCCTGACAGAGAGAGGGGGGAATCAGAGGGGGCGGAGAGAGAGAGAGAGAGAGGGGAGAGAGGGGAGAGAGAGCGTGGAGGAAGACAGATACAGTAAGTAAAGACAGGGAGAGAGAGAGAGGTGAAGAAATAGATATATTGAGAAAGAGAGTGAAAGGGATAGAGTGAGAACGAGAGAGATAAAGAGAGGACGAGAGAGCTAAATGCACCTGGCTGCCAGGAGACAGACGCAGCCATTTCTACCAGGAAACGACCCCACCAGGCAGGGTCATTGGCAGACTGATTAAAAACTATTAAAACTTCAGACCAAAATTATTCCTTTTTCAGTTGACTTCAGCTCATTGTATTGTGAAGTATTATTTTCACAATTCAACAGTCACAAACATATTTAACTTTTTTATTTTGCTGGATGGAATCAAGCAGTTTACATTTTAGACACAAAGCATTACTCATATACATTTCCCTCATATAGTACATTCACAGCACTGTACTGAAAGGAATTTTAAAGAGCCATATGATGGATGAGCCCATCTATGACTAAAATGCAATGCTTGTTTGCATGTATTCTCCTCCACTTCAATCTCCCAGTGGAGATAGTGGGTAGTGATCTGGCTACAGCACACTGTGACACAATGCTGTGCATTATGGCACAGTCACACATTACATGACATCAACAGACATCTCCATGTCTCCTCTATAGATAGCCAGATAAGATTCATGATGTAGCAAGCCTAGGCTAGGCCTAAGGTCTGCTGGCTTGCAAGAGACAGTATGTGGATGTGTCCCAAATTTTGACCAGGGCTCTGGTCCAAATAAGTGCACCATAAAGGGAATCGGGTGTCATTTTGGATGCAAATGTCATCTACACCTAGGGTCTGCTGCCTACACCTAGGGTTTGCTGTTTACACCTAGGAACTGCTGCCTACACCCAGGGTCTACTGTCTACACCTAGGGTCTGCTTTCTACACTTAGGGTCTGCTGTCTACACGTAGGGTCTTCTGCCTACACCTAGGATCTGCTGTTTACACCTAGGATCTGCTGTCTACACCTAGGGTCTGCTGTCTACACCTAGGGTCTGCTGTCTACACCTAGGGTCTGCTGTCTACACCTAGCGTCTACTGTCTACACCTAGGGTCTGCTTTCTACACTTAGGGTCTGCTGTCTACACCTAGGGTTTGCTGTTTACACCTAGGAACTGCTGCCTACACCCAGGGTCTACTGTCTACACCTAGGGTCTGCTTTCTACACTTAGGGTCTGCTGTCTACACGTAGGGTCTTCTGCCTACACCTAGGATCTGCTGTTTACACCTAGGATCTGCTGTCTACACCTAGGGTCTGCTGTCTACACCTAGGGTCTGCTGTCTACACCTAGGGTCTGCTGTCTACACCTAGCGTCTACTGTCTACACCTAGGGTCTGCTTTCTACACTTAGGGTCTGCTGTCTACACGTAGGGTCTTCTGCCTACACCTAGGATCTGCTGTTTACACCTAGGATCTGCTGTCTACACCTAGGGTCTGCTGTCTACACCTAGGGCTTGCTGTCTACACCTAGGGTCTTCTGCCTACACATAGGGTCTGCTGCCTACACCTTCTCAGAGACATAACTGTTAATCTGGGCTAGATCCTTACTTTCTGTCTGGATAATAAGGGTGAGTAAAAATGGCAGACTACTACCACTCCAACAGACTGAGTGCTGATAGGAGAGCAGCCTGAGTGGAGAGAGAGAGAGGCATCCTGGATACTGCACTGTGAGTCACTCAATGACACACACACATATACACAGCACCCCTGCCTCCTCCTGCCCTTAGCATGTCCTTCAGTGCTTCTCTCTCTCGGACAGGCACACACGTACGCACGTACGCATGCACACACAGACGCGCACACACTAGTATGCACGCACACACACACACACACACACATTTCCCTTACCTAGCTCACCCGAACAGTTAATGCAGAGCAGTCTCTCTCTTATCATTTCATACCTCATACCATAAATAATGAAAATAAATGGGAAAATGAGACCAAAATATAACAGGAAATGAACCTTCATAAAATCTGAGCCAATCATCATTTCATGGTTAATTAATACAAGATAAATGAGAGTGGGTAATTGCAGAGAATCTAATTAACGCTGAGGTAACTGCACACTGTTTCTGTGCTGCCAGCCAGGTTGCATGGTGTTAATACTTAGTCATTAGAATCGTCTGTCAAGAGGGAAGCATTACCATCTGCATTTACATATGAAAGCAATAGCTATAGAAAGGGATAGGCTTACCATCTGCATTTACATATGAAACCAATAGTTATAGGAAGTGTTAGGCTTAGCATCTACATTTACATATGAAACCAATAGTTATAGGAAGTGTTAGGCTTACCATCTGCATTTACATATGAAACCAATAGTTATAGAAAGGGATAGGCTCAGCATCTACATTTACATATGAAACCAATAGTTATAGAAAGGGATAGGCTTAGCATTTACATTTACATATGGGCTTAGGATAGATAGGCTTAGCATCTCCACCTGGCACAGCCAGAAGAGGACTGGCCACCCCTCATAGCCTGGTTCCTCTCTAGGTTTCTTCCTAGGTTTCGGCCTTTCTAGGGAGCCACCGTGCTTCTACACCTGCATTGCTTGCTGTTTGGTATTTTAGGCTGGGTTTCTGTACAGCACTTTGTGACATCAGCTGATGTAAGAAGGGATTTATAAATACATTTGATTGATTGATTGATTGATTGATTTGCATTTACATATGAAACCAATAGTTACAGGAAGGGATAGGCTTAGCATTTGCATTCACATATAAGTAATTAATGTAGCAGAGCAATAAATCCTTCTTATGAAACCATTACATATGGAACATGTGTAAAGCTCAGCAATGAACGATTTATAGTTTCGGTTTTGATTTTCTTTAAAAAATAAATGCTTTATGTGGGTTCAACGCTGTAGCAACACAGAATAAAACAATTGATGGTAGTGACTGTCCGTTACTATTACTATTAGAATCTAACCATCATTTATTCACATTATGTTACTTAAACAAAATATTTTGGTTATGTATATTACATACTTGTTTTTAGTATCATATATGAAGTCTACTTTTCTATTAATAAAACCCCAATGATGGTAGGGACTGCCCAGTACTGCATATCACTTACTAATAAACCATCCCTTATTCACATTACTTTACTTTAAGGAAATATTTAAGTCGTTGTGTATATTTTTTTATTTGATTTGACTTATTTTATTCCAAGTGACTGACTGATCTACAAATCACCTTTCAACATAAATAACAACTAATTATTTGTAGATCAGTCAGTCAGTCACAATTTACCCATGATGCATTGCGGTTTTAATCCTCTCGAACACGGCCAATGAGAACAGGCAGCTGTAGGCGCAATGGATTCTAGTCATTGTAGTTAATTACCACGTTTTCTGCATGTAACTATGATGAGTTGGACAACATGTCCCAGAGAGAAATCTATCTAGAGAAATGTCACAAACGGGGTGTTGAGCGCAAATAAACAAAAAATACTAAAGGGAATTCAAATAATTTAACTTGTTGGTGAAATAGTTATTTAAAAAACAAAACTGAACTTACATTTCGCTTAATGCACAGCATTAGTTGATGAGAAAGAGAGGGAGAGAAAAATAAATAACGAGATAAAATGAGAAAAAATGAGATGTTGCATTTCAGCAGAAAGACTGAGTGCTTCATTCCCATTCATGTGAGGCATAATAAAATAATATTTTTGGCTTGCAGACAATATATTATCTTTGCTCTCAATGCCATAGCTGCACATTTTCATCTCAGTTTAAGCGAAGGAGCAGCATATCCTTGCCCATATCCTTGCGCTTCAAAAAAAGAAGAGATACAGTATTATGCATTACTGCACTGAACCATCATGCTGCAGCAATAGTGTTTCTTTTCTCCAGTGCTGCTGCATCAAAGTCACCACAACAGGTTTCATTGTCCAATGAACCAGACTGTGTATAGGTTCCCATTGATTTCCAGCAGAGAGTGTGTGTGTGCTTGCGTGTGTGCATGCATGCTCCTGGAGACTCTGTAGGTCTGCATACAGTAGCTGATATGATGCTGGGGATAATTCTGTCGGCCAAGGGACACTCAATATTCTGTCTGTGTTCCAAATAGCACCCAATTCCCTTTATAGAGCACTAAACAGCTTATATAGGGCATGGGTACTCAAGTACTATTTGAGAAGATCCATACACACACATTTCCTAGGTGGCAAAGGTCCGGATAGCATAGTAACAAACTTTCACCTTGCAACCTATGCGACCCCAAACTGTTCACAACCCTCTTGTTGGCGGAGAGAACATTTAGCATATTTTAAGCTAATTTCCTGCAATTCTACACATTCTTCCATGTCTTATGTGTGTTTATATGAAACCATGGGTCGAAGCCTGACCGATCCGGTCTGCGGTCCGCCAGTTGAAATAGGGAATAAGGTGCTATTTCGGACAAAGCCACAAATGACTCTGGCGGATCTACCTCCAGGCACATAGGGGGGAAGTAGGACAGCAAGTGCAAGAGTAACCGACAAAAAGTTGGTCCTAATATAGACTGGGTCAATGCATTCTATTGCTGTCTGCTGAGGCCATGCAGGGAGGCAGGCAGGGAGGCACTGAGTGGTCCAGACATTGTAATCACTGCTGCTCTCTCATCTCTCTCATACCCCCCAAAAAACCGACAAAACTTTGACCTTCACATTAGACATCAGTGTGTGTGTGTGTGTGTGTGTGTGTGTGTGTGTGTGTGTGTGTAAGATCACACACAAAAGACATGAACTGTACTTTATTCCACCTGCATATGTTTAAAGACCTCAATGAGAGGAGTATCAGTGAAATGTTGAGAACAAAGCACATTGTGGCCACAGAATACAGACACTGTTGCCCTATTCTATTTAAATAATATTCCCATAGGACAATTAAAATGTATTTTGCAAAATGAGAGGTGACATTTATCATCTTGTGCACTTTTATTTCAAACAGGTAACCAGTAGCAGCCTTTCTCACATCATTCATCTACTGTTTATTGTTTCATGAAGGGATTAAGGAATGAACAGCGGGTTTCATCTTCATCCAGGCTATTCTGAGTGTAAAGCAATTATAAACACAGCTAGCGTCATCTTTTCTTCACACCATGGATGGCCAAGTAGATGGAATGACTTTAAGGAGATAGTGATTGGCAGCTCTGCTTTTTGAGATCTGAGCTTGCAAGCTGCGGTAGTGTACTGAGTACTGACTCTTACCGAAAAGTCAGCTAGTTTAATTAATTAGCCATAATATGCTGCATGAGTCTTAATGAAAATTACTTATGACTGTTTTAGAGTTACTCTGCATTCCAAATGGCTCCCTATTTCCAATATAGTGCATTACATTTGACTAGAGCCCTATAGGCCCTGACCAAAAGTAGTGCACTAAATTGGGAATAGGGAGCCATTTGGGAAGCATAAATCATAACTGTCATGGTTCCACCCGTCCCCAGGGGACAACAGAGACCATCCTAGAGACATTAATGACACTCAGGTGTGTCCTATTACTAATTATGATTTCCCTTTAAGAGAGGTGTTTTCTGTTTCTGATTCCCTCCAACCACAGCACGCTCCCAACCGAGGAGGAGCCAATGCACCAGTTTCATTGCCTATTGAAACAGGCATCGTCGTAGTTCATCCAGGGCCCCTGCACCGGGAACCCAAGATCCCAGCCCCTGAACGGAATGACGACCACCCAGGTGGATGCAAGAGTTTCCTCACTCAGTGCTCTCTGGTGTTCGAGTTACAGTTCTCCTCGTTCCACACCGACCGGGCCATGATTGCCTACATCATCTCTCTGCTCTCGGGCAGGGCCCTGGCATGGGTAACGGCTGTGTGGGAACAGCAGCTACCATCCTGCAGCTCCATATTAGCCTTCACTGCCGAGCTGCGTTGAGTCTTTGACCACCCATTCGGCAGATGAGAAGCAGCAAGCCGACTATTTAGACTCCGCCAGGGTGCCAGGCTAGTGGCTGACTTTGCCATTGAGTTCAGCACCCTCGCCATCGAGAGTGGGTGGAATACTGAGGCACTGGTAACCACTTTCCACCAGGGTCTGTCTAAATCCATCACGGATGAACTGGCAGCTCGAGAACTGGGAGAGGACCTCGAGTCTCTAATAACGCTGGCAATCAGGTTTGACAACCGCATCCGAGTATGGGTGAGATAGTGGTCTTTGACACCACTCCAGCATCCCGGTTTCCTGAGCACCCCAAGCCCACGGAGCTCAGCATGGAGGAGCCCTTGCAGTTGGGATGCACACGTCTGAGCCCACAGGAACGTGACAGGCGCATGTGCAAAGGCTGTTACCTTCACTGCGGAGGTCTTAGTCATCTCTGTGCTGCATGCCTAGATCTGACGGGAACCGCCAGGGCTCACCAGGACAAGGGGAGACCCTGACGAGCTGTGCAGATTCACCCCAGCTACCCAGTCACTGTCTGTCACTATCTGCAACCCTCCACTCGGACAACCGTCAGCACCAGATTCAAGTATTCTTGGACTCTGGGGCAGCGGATCATTTCATTGATCAAGACGTCGCCAAAGAATTACAAATCCCTTGCATGAATTGTCCCATCCCGCTGCAGACTCGAGCCCTTGAAGGACGGCACATTGGTTCTGGCGAGGGGGAATATCAGACGAAGCCCATTCTACTGCAGGTTGGGGTGAACCACTCAGAGACTCTTAATATTCTGTTGATTTCTGTTCCCGAGAACCCCTTATCCTAGGGTACCCCTGGCTAGGGCTACATACAGTGGGGAGAACATGTATTTGATACACTGCCGATTTTGCAGGTTTTCCTATTTACAAAGCATGTAGAGGTCTGTAATTTTTATCATAGGTACACTTCAACTGTGAGAGACGGAATCTAAAACAAAAATCCAGAAAATCACACTGAATGATTTTTAAGTAATTAATTTGCATTATATTGCATGACATAAGTATTTAATACATCAGAAAAGCAGAACTTAATATTTGGTACAGAAACCTTTGTTTGTAATTACAGAGATTATACGTTTCCTGTAGTTCTTGACCAGGTTTGCACACACTGCAGCAGGGATTTTGGCCCACTCCTCCATACAGACCTTCTCCAGATCCTTCAGGTTTCGGGGCTATCGCTGGGCAATACGGACTTTCAGCTCCCTCCAAAGATTTCGGACTTGGTCTCCATTCAAGAAGCCAAGAGGTTGAACGGTTGCCAAGCTAGGTGGGCTCTGTTTTTAGCAGGTTCTATTTCACACTAGCTTATCGCCCGGGATCCAAGAATCAGAAAGCAGACACCCTGTCTGAAAGTATTCACGTTAATCCCAAATCATTGATTCCTCGTCTGGTCCATTCTCTGCACCTGGGTTCAACCTCAGCCCCTCACAATAACACTTTCATCGGTAACGATGATGGTATTTCAGTAGCAATAGTACCCAAATGGACAATTTATAATTAATGTGGGAATGAGATTAGCCCTCACAAATAAACACACATCACCTCTCATCATCATAAAACTGTATTATACTCAGAAAGCCTTGGCTGGTGATTATTACTATAGTGCTTGGGTGTTTGAATATTTAATTGAGGATTCTTGAGCTGAGTGAAAATATTCACTGTAACGGATTACTGTTGTTTATACAGTAAATTATTGTTATCAACAGTTAACTACTGTGAAAGTACCTGCTCTGATACTGTAATTAAATTACAGTAAGTGAAAATGGAATGAGACGGAATTCACGACACAAGCGATTCACAAAATGTTTTGTGTTTCGGGCTATAAAAATTGATTTTATCAAACAAAAGACCATTCATTGTGTAACAATGAGGATTGGGATTGCAAACAGAGGAAGATCGTCAAAGGTAAACAATTTATTTTATTGCAGTTTGTGATTTTGTTACGCCTGTGCTGGTTGAAATATATATTTTTTTATGGGGCTCTATCCTCAGATAATCGCATCGTATTCTTTCGCAGTAAATCCTTTTTTAAATCTGACAACACAGTTGGATTAGCAAGATTCTACACTTTCGAAACATGTGAGACACTTGTATTTTCATGAATGTTTAATATGACTATTTATGTAGCGATCACTGTATGTTGTCGAATTTCATCCCGCTAACGGGTTCTGTGCGCAGAGGTTAACAGTGTACTGAGAAAAACACAAATGGATCATACTGATGGATCAAGGACCCATTATAATCGTTGTAGTATCTCCATAAAGAGCACACCAAATAGTAGGGCTGCACTAAATGGAATTGTGTGTTTTACTCAAACAATACACTTGAGCCTTTTGTCATATTCTCATATTTCTGTTCTCCAAAGGGATGTAAAAAGTGACCCAAACAGCATGAACAATATCAAATTGATTATTCAAATTGCCATGGAACAGAAATGGGAAATGCTGTTTCGCTGTGAAGATAGGAGAAAGCAGCCTTATGCAGTATTTGTTTCAGCCTCATAATAGGTGAGGAGAGAACACACGGCACCATATTCTCTCTCTCACACACATTGGCATGCTGTGAAATTGAGCCGTGCAGCCATTTTCAGGCTTCCTTAGCTCTGGCAGTATGTTTGAAATGGTTCATTATCCTAAGATGTACCTCTGGGGTAGCACCTATTATTCTTTCCGACTCCATTGGTACTGTGAGGCGGGGTATTTGTGAATCACAACCTGTCAGTATTGGCTGCTGCCACACCATCATGGCCCAGCCATTGAAATTCAACACTCCCCAAGCAGCAGTTCAATACACATTCAGAAGAGGAAAGCTGGAAGCACTTCAGAAAAGAAGAATGAAACAATGAGTTTCTTGTTGTTTCACCTTGTAAAGGGGATTACTATAAGCTGATGTCTGCAAGGCCAAGGAGAAGCGCAACGTTTTCCTTTCAATTTGAATTTCTCTTTCACAAAAAAAAACATTTGAAATCTTTACCTTCTCGTTTCATCTAAAATTGAGAAACCTGGAGAAATATGACCCAAAAGTCATTGTATTTGATTAGATCTGTGCATCTTCTCATTTGCTCAACTTTCCTTTCTAACAAACCTTCAGGGGTATCATCCATCCATCCACAGCTTCAACACACTTCACCTAGTGTTATCTCTGTTCTCATGTATAATTCTAACTGTGGTCAGTCTCAGCGCTGACACCCCAGCCAGCCATTTCCACGGCGCTCATAGTGTTCCATGACCACTCGTGCGTGAGGAGTGAAAGCAAACCCGGCCAACATCCAGCTACAGATATCACATCCAACCCTCACTGGGTTACAGATCTCAGAAGTCAGTATCAACAGCCTTCTGGAGAAGTCCGTCTCCAGCTCTCTCTCTCTGTCCTTAGCCAGCCTGGTCCCGTCATGTAGACTACCCTTTAGCCAGCTCTTCCTATCGTTGTCTCCATACATGTTTGGCAGCAACATGAATGAACACAGCGAGAAGTTGGCTAAAGCACAAACAAACTGGACCACCAGGCTAATGCGGCACATGAAAATGAAGATAAAACAGACGTTTGACACAACCACTAAGAGATAACCATTCGTACATGAGGTTCTGTTGACTTCTAGCCCACCTATAAGAACATCAAAACATCAAAACAGCCCGGCTGTAGGAAACTGGGACATCTAAGGGTGACATGAAGACAGCATAGGCAAGAGCACTAAGCAAAGACACTTTGAATGTCACTCACTCAGTGAGTGACATTCAGTCATTTGTATTAGAGGTCGACCGATTATGATTTTTCAACGCTGATACCGATCATTGGAGGCCCAAAAAAAGCCGATACCGATTAATCGGACGATTATTTTTATTTATTTGTAATAATGACAATTACAACAATACTGAATGAACACTTATTTTAACTTAATATAATACACCAATAAAATCAATTTAGCCTCAAATAAATAATGAAACATGTTCAATTTGGTGTTGGAGAAGAAAGTAAAAGTGCAATATGTGCCATGTAAGAAAGCTAACTTTTAAGTTCCTTGCTCAGAACATGAGAACATATGAAAGCTGGTGGTTCCTTTTAACATGAGTCATCAATATTCCCAGGTAAGAAGTTTTAGGTTGTAGTTATTATAAGAATTATAGGACTATTTCTCTCTATACCATTTGTATTTCATTAACCTTTGACTATTGTCTATTGATGTTCTTATAGGCACTTTAGTATTGCCAGTGTAACAGTATAGCTTCCGTCCCTCTCCTCGCTCCTACCTGGGCTCAAACCAGGGACACAACGACAACAGCCACCCTCAAAGCAGCGTTACCCATGCAGAGCAAGGGGAATAACTACTCCAAGTCTCAGAGGGAGTGACGTTTGAAACGCTATTAACGCGCACCCCGCTAACTAGCTAGCCATTTCACATCGGTTACACCGGCCTAATCTCTGGAGTTGATAGGCTTGAAGTCATAAACAGCGCTGTGCTTGCGAAGAGCTGCTGGAAAAACGCACAA
Organism: Oncorhynchus clarkii lewisi; assembly: GCF_045791955.1. Classification (NCBI taxonomy): domain Eukaryota; kingdom Metazoa; phylum Chordata; class Actinopteri; order Salmoniformes; family Salmonidae; genus Oncorhynchus; species Oncorhynchus clarkii. Next base: position 37,897,617 of record NC_092152.1, read on the forward strand.
AAGTGCTGTTTGAATGAATGCTTACGAGCCTGCTGCTGCCTACCACCGCTCAGTCAGACTGCTCTATCCAATCATAGACTTAGTTATAACATAATAACACACAGAAATACGAGCCTTAGGTCATTAATATGGTCGAATCAGGAAACTATCATCTCGAAAACAAGGAATACGGAACCGTTCCGTGTTTCATCTAACGGGTGGCATCCATAAGTCTAAATATTCCTGTTACATTGCACAGCCTTCAATGTTATGTCATAATTACGTACAATTCTGGCAAATTAGGCGGCCCAAACTGTTGCATATACACTGACTCTGCGTGCAATGAACGCAAGAGAAGTGACACAATTTCTCCTGGTTAATATTGCCTGCTAACCTGGAATTCTTTTAGCTAAATATGCAGGTCTAAAAATATGTACTTCTGTGTATTGATTTTAAGAAAGGCATTGATGTTTATGGTTAGGTACACATTGGAGCAACGATACACACCACATCGATTTTATGCAACGCAGGACACACTAGATAAACTAGTAATATCATCAACCATGTGTAGTTAACTAGTGATTGTGATTGATTGTTTTTTATAAGATAAGTTTAATGCTAGCTAGCAACTTACCTTGGCTTCGACTGCATTCGCGTAACAGGCAGGCTCCTCGTGGAGTGCAATGTAATCAGGTGGTTAGAGCGTTGGACTAGTTAGCTGTAAGGTTGCAAGATTGAATCCCCCGAGCTGGCAAGGTAAAAATCTGTCATTCTGCCCCTGAACGAGGCAATTAACCCACCGTTCCTAGGCCGTCATTGAAAATAAGAATGTGTTCTTAACTGACTTGCCTAGTTAAATAAAGATTAAATAAAGGTGTAAAAAATTAAATATATATATTTTTTTAATCGGCCAAATTGGTGTCCAAAAATACCGATTTCCGATTGTTATGAAAACTTGAAATCGGCCCTAATTAATCGGCCATTCCGATTAATCGGCCGACCTCTAATTTGTATCTCTGTCACTCACTCAGTCATTTGTATTTCAACCATGTTTCCTCTCTGTCATGACAGTTAAGATTTGTTTAGAGAAAGCATCTAAGGATATTGGAGATGGTGTTATGGGCTTTTTGTGATTACTATCCCTCTCTTGTAGAGCGGAGGGACCTTTATAGCCTCTCTCTATAGCATCTCCATCCCATCCTGTCTTCTGAAGCCAAGCCAAACCACAGATTAAGAGATGTGCAATCTGTTGGATATTGCTGAAGAAGAAGTCAAGGCAACCAAGCATAAGACTGCAGTCACTTCTTGTTCAAGTCAAGGCAGTTCACTACAGTACACCTATGCCATCTCCAATCAGCAGCCTGTGTTTGGTGGTTCTCCGCTCTGCTCCTCCCCTGCCCGCACTCCCATGTAAGGAAGGAAGAACTCACAGGCCCAATCATATGGAAATAGACAGTCATCAACTGACACACGACACCCATAGCTAGCCACTGGCATTGCATTGGCGTTAAGCATTATTTTGGAGACCTACACATCAAACTAAAGTATTTTTTGCCAAAACAAGTCATTAATTGAGGCAAAAACCAGGTACAACTAAACCTGAAAGCAATGTCTGTCCGTATTTCTTCTCTTAAAGCTGCAATATGTAACTTTTTGGGCAAACAGATCAAATTCACATAGAAATGTGAGTTTTAGATCTGTCATTCTCATTGAAAGCAAGTCTAGGACGTGCTCTGTTTCTATGGTTCCCATTCTTAAGTTTCAAACAGCTGAAAATACAACAGTTTAGATGGTACAAATATTCTCTACACTATAAATTGCATGTTTTGTTACATAAACTGAAATTAGGCGAACTGTTCTAATTTCAGCAACCAGGAATTGGAGGAACGATTTTTGCATATTGCACCTTTAACAGCTAGCCCCTAGAGATAATTAAGTACAAATAGGACATAAGAACTTATTCAAGTTCATGAAAAACAGGCAGATGCTCACAGAGGTGCTTAAAAAAACATTTAAATAAAGCATTTGTTGACTTGATGGTAATAAATCTAAGCTTAATATTTTACAAACAGGGAGACCAAAATTATATAATACAACTTTCCTTCCTCATCCTTTGAATAAATGTAGCTAATATATTTATAAATTGCAATAAAGTTTGTTTATGAGAAGCAAAGTAGTCAGAGATTTGTCTTGAGTAAACATGAAGAGGTGTCCCTGGAGATGCCAACCTCTGTACAGACCAGCAGAAGCCAACCTGTGTAGACGTCAGCCCTAGGCATTTTCCCGCTCCCCGGTCTCCTTGCTCCATCTCGCTCTCTTTCTTTCTGTCTCTCTCTCTCTCGGTCTCTGTCCCTGTCTCTCTCTGTACCTGTCTCCATCTTTCTCTCTCCCCGTCTCTGTCTCAGTCTCTCTCTCTGCCTCTCTCTCTCTCTCTGTCGCTTTCTCCATCTCTCTCTTGCTGACTGCTACTGGGCGTCCTCAACAAGGATTCTCAGCAGGCAGAAGAGCCCCAGACACCTGTGGAACCTGTGTCTCCTCCTATCTGTTTGTAGTAGGATGACTCCTGTCTCCGAACTGGGAGCTTCACACAGGAACAAGCAGCGGGAGTACAAAGTAATAATGCAACATGAAATCATAATGACTGTTGTCTCAATGGGGGTCCACAAACAACATGGTGCTATGATCCAATTAAACTAATACTGAGCAACTACCGATTTAGATCGGTGTCCCTAAACCGGGATGGTTGTTGCTCAATATGCTATAATGTGACTATTAAACGCTGTATACAACAGCCAACTTTCCTGGGACATAGACATGTCTTATTTGGGCAGAAAGCTTAAATGCTTGTTAATCTAACTGCAGTATCCAATCTACAGTAGCTATTACAGTAAAAATACCATGCTATTGTTTGAGGATAGTGCACAACAACAAAACACTTTTATCACGGCAACTGGCTTGATATACTGTTGGGGCTCCTGAATGGGGCAGCGGTCTAAGGCACTGCATCAGTGCTAGAGGCATCACTAAAGGCTCTGGTTCAAATCCAGGCTGTATCACAACCAGCTGTGATTGGGAGTCCCATAGGGTGGCGCACAATTGGCCTAGCGTCGTCCGTGATTGGCCAGTGTAGGCCGCCATTGTAAATAAGAATTTGTTCTTTACTAGTTATATACATTTTCAATAAAAAAGAGAGTTGCAAAGAAAAGCCATATCTCAGGCTGGCCAATAAAATAAAAAGATTAAGATGGGCAAAAGAACACAGACACTGGACAGAGGAACTCTGTCTAGCAGACCAGCATCCCGGAGTCACCTGTTGACGTTGAGACTGGTGTTTTGCGGGTACTACTTAATGAAGCTGCAGTTGAGGACTTGTGAGGCATCTGTTTCTCAAACTAGACACTCTAATATACTTGCCCTCTTGCTCAGTTGTGCACCGGGGCCACCCACTCCTCTTTCTATTCTGGTTAGAGACAGTTTGCGCTGTTCAGTAAAGGGAGTAGTACACAGCGTTGTGCGACATCTTCAGTTTCTTGGCAATTTCTTGCGTTGAATAGCCTTAATTTCTCAGAACAAGAATAGACTGACGAGTTTCAGAAGAAAGTCCTTTGTTTCTGGCCATTTTGAGCCTGTAATCAAACCCACAAATGCTGATGTACAGACACTCAACTAGTCTAAAGAAGGCCAGTTTTATTGCTTCTTTAATCAGAACAACAGTTTTCAGCTATGCTAACATAATTGCAAAAGAGTTTTCTAATGATCAATTAGCCTTTAAAAATGAACAACTTGGATTAGCTAACACAACAGGCCATTGGAACACAGGAGTGATGGTTGCTGATAATGGGCCTCTGTACGCCTATGTAGATATTCCATTATAAATCAGCCATTTCCAGCTACAATAGTCATTTACAACATTAACAATGTCTAGACTGTACTTCGGATCAATTTGATGTTATTTTAATGGACAAATGCCCCGGCCATCTAGATGTGTCTTTTCTGTAGGGAAGCTAATGATCCATTCCTGGGAGTGTGTCAATTTTTTTTTTTACCATAGCATTTTTGTCTGTTCTTTACAATTACGTACTTGAAAATTGACCAATTCGACACATTCGGGCAAACTCCTGGCAGACTTGATGCAAAATGTTGTGGAATGAGGTAATTCTGAAACTTTTCACACACACTGCTGCCATCTTGTGGACAAAATCTAAATTACACCTCGGCTCCTATATTAATGTAGGACCTTTCTCTTGCATTTCAAAGATGAAAAATATATTTTTTTGTTTGTATTATCTTTTACCAGATCTAATGTGTTATAATCTCCTACATTAATTTCACATTTCCACAAACTTCAAAGTGTTTCTTTTCAAATGGTATCAAGAATATGCATATCCTTGCTTCACATCCTCAGCTACAGGCAGATTTGGGAATAACATTTTAGGCGGAAATTTAAAAAAAGGGTCCGATCCTTAAGATTAAGTAGCGTTCTTTTCTCACATACAAAACCAATATCAATAACAATAACTCCAGCATGCAAAATATTGAAATGTAATGTCGCAAAACTGCATATATAGGCACAACTACACCGTAGATCACGTCAAACTCATTCCAGGGAGAGCCGAGTGTCTGCGGGTTCTCTCCTCCCTTGTACTTGATCATTAATTAGCGACCTTAATTCATCAAAGAACTCCCCTAACCTGTTTGTCTAGGTCTTAACTGAAAGGAAAAAACAAAAACACGCAGACACTCTGTTGTCCGTTCCACCTTAGCGAGAGCAGGTTACCACGGTGTGTGGTCAGATTAGCCAGCCACAGTTGTCAGCTGCGATCAGCTCAGCCAGGTCTAGACACAGGCCGCACTGACTGGCCAGACACCACCACCACGCAGCCTCTCTGCCAACCCCCAGGAGCTCTCTCTCTCTCTCTCTCTCTCTCTATCTCTCTCTCTACCTCCCTCGCTTTCTGCCAACCCTTCAGGGGCTCTCTGTCCCTCTGTCCCTCTCTCTCTCTCTCCTGTGTATTTTTAGATGTCGCCACCTTGAAGCCATGCAACAGCCACGGCCCAGTCACATCCAATCTGTGTTTCAGATACTATACTTTCCCCAATCAAGGAAACGTGTACTTTTGGAAAGTACTAGAAAGGTCAGGCTACCAACAATATTAAACACATTTTTTTTGTTGCAAAAAATACTGAAAACATCACAACTCACACCTGCTGTTACAGTCAATAGAGAATGACAGTGGATAGTGTGAGTGCATATGATGAGCATCGAGGGATAACATTATGGTAACCATAGCCTTAGGCAAGGTGATAAAATGCACAGAATGGGAGAACTTTTCTGCCAACTTATAATGAGATCAGCCCCTGGGATGGGTTCTGTGTGGAGTAGTAGAGGAGCTGAAGACTGAAAACTGTAATACCACAGAGAGTTACTGAGCAGATGCACTGGAGAGAGAGAGAGATACTACTGTACACAGTTTATTTTTGGGTTCTCTCGCTCTCTGGGATACTTCAATCTCTCCCACCGCTGAAACCGGATCCCTCTCCTCTCCTCCCCTGGAACTATATCCTGCTACGGCCCATGAAGGGTTGATTTAAACACCACTAATTAAATAGGAGTGAGGCTCTGAGGAGATATTCAATCAGCCCAAAAGTCTTCCCCTGTCTCTAATTGCATCCTCTTTAATGGCTTCTGCATTGAGTTACAGGACCAGGAGTTAAGGAGGAGATTTTAACTGTCCTTCGGGGGCCATGTATCTATTAGTAACCAATGCCGCTAGGCTGATCCAGTACAAAACAGATGGATATGGCCATGGCAGTCTTCTTTTTCTCTCTTGTGATTTGCTGCCGTTTATTGTCTGTGACTGGATTGGCTGCAGACTGAGCATGTCAGCTTGTTAGAGCAGTGTAGTAAACTGGCTGTTATGGGCTTGCATCCCAATTGGCACCCTATTCAGGCCCATGGGGGTCTTGTCAAAAAGTAGTGCACTAGGGAATATGGTGCCATTCGGGATCTATCCATAGTGTCTGTGGACAGGACTCCAGTTGAGGTTGAGTGAAAGGGATTGCTGCTTAGGAGACTAACAGACTAATGACGCTGACTCATTGGAAATAGGTTGCCATTTGGAACCCAGCCTGAGTATTTACAATCACTATATCATTGTCACTAAGCAACCAGATATGGAGTGGCATTGGCTTGTGACTCAAACTACAGATAATGAGTCTCGGAGATGGAGCTTCAATCAGTTTCTCTCAGCCTTGAACATCCCACGACAGAGCGAGTTTTGTAATGTCTGATAACGCCAAAGCCTACTGATATCATCATAATCCTGTCAAAAACAGATGAGACAAATAATTGAATGCTCTTTCATTTCGTGGAGAAGAGATCATTTGGGTGAAAAGCAAAGGAGCTTTGACAGCAAATGAGACGGGAATACATGCACATTTCATACAGTATGCTACTACCTGGGGGAAAAGGTGTGAGCAGTTGCTTAGCAATTGAAACACGAAGAGAGTGAATTAAGGAATGCTAAGATTGTTTTTGGAAAATAATTCTTCATTGTTGTCATTTACTTTCTCAGAAAGGATGCGGTGTGTGAGCAGTCATGCTCACTTATTGGTTCAGGGAGTGCATAGATAATGGATTTTATTAAACCGCTCATTTAGCCGAGGTTGAAGATGATGGAAAGACTAAAAAATGTGAATGGCATTAGTAGGTTTGGGGAGGAGACTAGAAGGGCATGTTGCCACTGTGGTCCGTTCACCCCACCTACTCTTTCCAACAAGGTGCCGTTCTTTTGACCAGGGCCCATAGGACTATGGTGAAAAGTAGTGCACTAAATAGGGAATAGTGTGCCATCCATTTGGGACACAGACCAATACATTACTCACTGATAAAGCACTTCCCATCAAACACATCTCTCCCTCATGGATCTGATTTCGTTCAAGTGATTATACGATTAACCATCTATTTTACATTTCAGACAATACATTACAAACACAGCCCAAAGCCCAGCTTGAACTAAACTGGATGACACAGACCAGCAACCTCTCTTCCCATGAAATTAGCTATAATCGGTGGACCAGTGCAGTTTTTCAGGTCTGGTGTGTTGCTCAGTGACACTACTGTATCCAGTACAATGGACACTGAGCATGAGAACACAACAGAAAACAACCGCTGTTGGGAAGTGACCAATGATATAGCTTTCCCTGCTAACACAGAGAGTACAGAGAATACACTTACTCTAGAGGACGGCGACCCATAATAGACAACAGTATTGGAGCTTTGATCTTAAAAGCAGATGAAAAGGTAAAATAGGGCCTTAGAGAAAATAAATAATTGCCTCAGCTACCTCCAGCAGCCTATTCCCTAGTTGCCATTTTTTGGAAGCTGTTTATTTTTTGCAGTCTGTTCATGTAGGGAAATGAATAAATACTAATCCCCCTATCGAGGACTGCATGCACGCTGCAGTGGGTAATACAGTAATACATTTTACTGGTCTGGCAGTTATATTTTCAAATATAACTCGGGTGTTATGATATTTATGTGAACGCGTAGTCATCAATGAGAGCTGGCCATGTGAGAAATCCAAGGGCAACGTTATTGCTATTTTTCACAGAATATAGGACATGTTTTTACCTTGAGCATTGGAGCTGGACCATCAAGGAAGGCATCTCAACCAGTTGAATTTCCATGTAAATGGTCAATAAAGTTATTGTATCGTAAAGTATAGTATCGTAGCTATATAGGACAAAAAAGTCAAAGTGGGATAACTAATAGAACGTCTGCCATCAAGTTACAATGCCACGTTGGCATTGGTATAAAGGGTCGGGAGACAGACGCAGGAATGCGTAATAGGTTTTCACATTTCTTTACCCAAATTACAGCATGCCGTGTACAGGCACGGGGACGAAGACCAAACAAACACGTATACAAAACACAGGGTTGAGACCCCAAAAAAGAGCGAGGAGTACCTCAAATAAATACACAATCGCACAATGATTATCACACGGGATGAGACCCGTAATCATCTGCACAATACACGTGGCACGAAAGCCAAAACAACACAGCACAGGTACTCACACGGCCAACGGACATTGGAACAATAATCGACAGGACAATGGTGAACAAAGGGCACAGCTATTCAATTACTAATGAATGGGAATATGGACCAGGTGTGTGTAATGACAGTTTCGGAGGGATCGGTGACATACAATTACAAATGGTTTCAAAAAGCATCTGTAAGGAATGGCAGTGATCACTCTCTGTGAACATGGAAAACACATGAAACCAACAACACAATGTCCAGATCAAACAATCCCCCTAGCGGTTTCTAATTTAGCCTCTAAACCCAGGTTTGCAGGCTGGCTTCTGTACAGTGTCTTCATGTGATGAGGACTAATCAACAGCTCTGAGGTAAGAGGGGGATAAGAGAGGAGCAGGGCAGGCAGAGTTAGAGGAGGAGGATAGAGAGAGGGGGGGGGGGGGGACAGGGAGAGAGAAAGAGGGAGCAAGAGAGAGGAGGTTGTGAGACAGGCAGAGCGACGGAGGGAGAGAAGGGGTGAGAGAGGGTCCCGTGTGGCTCACTTGGTAAAGCATGGCACATGCAACGGCAGGGTTGTGGGTTCAATTGCTAAGGGGGAATGTATGCACTCATTGCTGTAAATTGCTGTGGATAAGAGTATCTGCTAAATGACACAAATGTAGAGAGAGGAGGGATAGAGCTCTCTCCCCAGACAAGTCCTTATCAGATCCAGAGGAGGAGATCTTCTTTACTGATAGCTGGGACTAATCACAGCTGAGACCTGAGTCTGAGGCTACTCTCGTGACTGATCTACTCACTCTAACTGAGACACGCAATATGGCTCTGTTCCTCACTGATCTACACAATCCCAATCTGACACTACGGCGACGGTTCTACTTTCACTGCCACTGTCTCCCCACAACACCAATGAATCTCAACTCCAAAAGCCAAGCATACACACATTGATATGATAATATTATATAAACCCTTTTCTCACAAAAGAAGGATGTAACTGTGAATGTGCAGAACGCTGATAAAACACGAATGCTGCAGGTTTTTATCCTAATGCAAAACAGAATGCCCACCTGCAAATAGCTTAACAACTGTTTGTCTCGGTCTCTTCTTCTTTGCTCAGTGATTCAGCATAGATAGAAGCATAGATGCTAGCTAGCACAAACCCACACAACCACCACCCATTTCCCCTGTACTTTCTCTCAGGCAAGAAGGAAGAGCTCGTCAAACACGTATTGACCGGGGGCTGACAGCAGAACATAATTGCAACTGTCAGAAATGGCATGTACTCTGATTTACATGGGAGAGGTGATGTACCTCCCTTTCTCTCAATGTGCTCTTTTCACTTGACGGAAAGCTACTCTGCTTCCTCTGGCATCCTGGACCTGCGGCTTTCAGTTCATTTTTCACTTCCACCACGTTGGTTCAGTTCAGCCAACCAGACATGTGTTGCTACTTATATATTCACTATTCTGACAGGAGGCAAGAGGGTCAAGACATAGTGGTAGGAATCAATAACAGGAGGGTCCATTAAGAGCAAAAGTTGACAACTCCTGTGACTGTGAGTGAGTGCAGCCAGAGATGAGACAAGATGAGTTTGTATCTATAGGGCCATGCCATATGCAAAAACGTTGCACACAAAAAAAATCTTACGGTACCATTGTCGAAGTGTGAACACATACAGTGAGATGTATAATTTACAGTAGTGGTGGCTGCTGTACTCACATTGTCTGTTCTGAGTTTCTTTGCTGGGCAGCCTCCATCCACGGGATGTAGCATGTAATACAGCCGCACTTTATTGGCATGTTTCCGACTCTAGAAGGAAAAAAGGGGGGGGGGGAGAAAAGACTAATATTAGAAACAACATGAAAATACCAATATTTAATATTTTTCTTTATCTCCCCCCCCCCAAAGGTTTAAATTGTGGAATGAATTGCACATGTACATTCTGATACATTTTCTTATCATTGTTATGCCATTGAACGTCTCCCAGAGTGCCATATTGGGCATGTGGGAAGTGAATGGTGAGATCGTATTATGAAAAAAATGATACTGCAAACGGCTGCTTCTTGTCTGACACTGGGGCTGCGTCCCAAAGGGCATATAGTGTACTAATTTTGACGAGACTGGTAAAAAAAATGGTGCCATTTGGGACGCAGCCCCTTTCAAACACTAGATCCAATTAATAATTACTTCAGCTTCCATTAAAGGTGCAAGAGGCCCTCATCACATCACTAACTCATCTATCCCTCGGCTTGGAAAGCAGACAGACAGACAGAGCTGCTTTTGGGCTGGGGTAGGGATGGAGGGATAGAAGGAGGACAAAAGAGAGTTAGGACAAGAGGGAGCTGCCAGCTCTTAAAAATTAAAGAAGGGGTCAAAGATGGGGGTGAGGAGCACCAGTGAAGTGTTCAAAACCATTCATTTCATCTCGAAAAGAGAGGAATAGATTTACCATTCTTCTCTGACGAGGCGTGGTGCTAATGGACGAGCACTCATGCAGTGAGACAGACAGACAGACAGACAGACAGACAGACAGACAGACAGACAGACAGACAGACAGACAGACGGCTCCCAGGTTGTCCTCACAGAGACACAGGCAACATCCCAAATTTTATCCTATTCCCTGTGACTGAGTCACAGACCCATATTGTCAGCTCAGATGGGGGAGATTGATCCCAAGAAATCTATTTGTCTTTTCTGCCTTTCTTATTTCTGCCTGGGCTGTGGCACCATGAGCGTATTGCACTGTGAAAAGGGCTCTAGCTGAGAAAGAAACTATCAGGTATTATATTAGTGGCAGGGGGAAGTTCATTGCGGCTCAAACAGACAACAATAAGGGAATGAAACAATCATGCAGGAGCTCTCACTCATCCAATCTCTCAGTAAGTGTGCTCTCAAAGTTTTCCTTTGATAGTCTTTTTTATTTATATTATGAGGGTGACACCAGGGGAATTGCTACAGAGGGGCGGCAGGTAGCCTAGTGGTTAGAGCGCTGGGCCAGTAACCGAAAGGCGGCTGGATTGAATCCCTGAGCTGACGAGGTAAAAATCAGTCGTTCTGCACCTGAACAAGGCAGTTAACCAACTGTTCCCCGGGAGCCCGTCATTGTAAATAAGCATTTGTTCTTAACTGACTTGCCTAGTTAAATAAAAAAAATACATTCAACAGCTAAGTGCATCAGGTGCACATTAAGAATGTTACAAATAATCCACACGTGTCAATTTTATTCAAAAGCCAATCGAATATAAATAGAACATTCAGGTAACTTGCACCATCCCACCTGCCACAGCAAACACTGCCCGTTTTTCAATTACAGCAGCTACTGTGGGTCTCTCTACTCTGGAACACAGAGTGTACATCTATAGTGTATTGCCAGGAAACCCCATAATACTCAACAACTTCAAACATAGACTCTGACCTGTCCAATGAACCAGACGTCTTAAAGAATTCCACAGTTACCAAAGCACCCTCACAATGTTACCAAAGATGGTTGAGTATTAAGATAGGTAGAAACTGCTTCTTCAATAGAAATCCCTGATCACGCTCGTAGGCGATGTCATTGCGACGTTAGCTAGCTAAGCTCATGTGGAGGAACACGGCATCAGGTCTAATGGCCGCGTCGCGCGAACTGCACATATGCAGGCCATCAAAACAAAAGACACTTGTTTTTGACGAAAATGAAAACTTGCACACACACACACACACACACACACACACACACACACACACACACACACACACACACACACACACACACACACACACACACACACACACACACACACACATACATACATACATACATACATTTCAGTAAAATAAAATATCATGCTTACAATTATTGTCAATCTCATAGCACTTTTTTTTTTTTAAATGATAACATGGACCATCACACTATTGAATTTAATTTCTTATTTGAAAGAAATCTGTAAAAAATATATGATGAAGCTTTTGAATCTGGCCTTAGAAATAACATAAATATATGTCAAATCAGGTAATGCCAAATGTAAGTCTGCTTTCAAGTGATTGAAATGCATTATGCAGGCATTGGAAAATTCAGGAAAGCAGAAAGAACATAATCAGGCAATCATTTTGTTTTTCATCTTTCTTAGAACAGAATACATGTTCCTGAGAGTCTTAGCTAAGCTTGGGATAAGTCTAGTCTACACCCGTTGTTTTTCGAATCATGTGACAAATACAATTTGATTTGATTTAAATTGAGAAGCTCAATTCTTTTCACCAGTCATTCTATGCAGAAGTCCCAGATATGTTCCTGGGAGACTTAGCTTTCATTTGTGGGGTCATAATAGCTAATAGCCTAAACCGTCCACACCCAAGAGACAAATTCAAAGGAAGAAAACAAACGGTCAATGTTGTCTTTATTGATAACTTTGACACTTTTTGGAAAGAAAAAATATTCTACAAAGGAGATGGAATTCACCCAAACTATCTTGGGGCTTATCCATTGCAAGACCATTTTAAGGCTGCTCTGAGAGACTGACTGGTATAGAACCTGCATTCTACCCAGGTTATCCCAACCACCATCACACATCAAACTGTTTCTGATGTTAAATACTCTAGTCAAGTCAAGGAAATCTGCATTACCCCCGTCTTAATTTCAATAGTATTTAAACAGCCACAGAGTAGATGCAGCCGCAGGCCCATCAGGGCAAGCTTTGATAACTTAATTTATATTCCTATGAAATCTCCTGACTTACTTAAATGATCAAGTTTATAATGACCTGGTTAGGGTAAATATGGACACCCCTGCTGTTTTAAAGTGCTGTTTTAAAGGGCTGGGTTTGTTACATTTAAATGTGTGAAGTATTGACGTCAAAGATGGACTTTATCGATATGTGGATGCATGACACAAACACAGACATTTTTGTTTTATCAGAGACTTGATTAAATGATTCGATCATGGATAAGGACATTGACATTGCTAATTACAACATTTTTAGATGTAACGGGCGGAGAAAAGGGGGCGATGTACAGTACCAGTCAAAAGTTTGGACAAAACTACTCAGTCAAGGGTTTTTCCTTATTTTTAATATGTCCTACATTGTAGAATAATTATGAAGACATCAAACTATGAAATAACACATATGGAATCATGCATATAGTAACCAAAAAAAGTGTCATACAAATGAAAATACATTTTATATTTGAGATTCTTCAAAGTAGCCACCCTTTACCTTGATGACACTCTTGGCATTCTCTCAACCAGCTTTAGGAGAAAGGCTAGGGATTTTTATATTGATAAACGTGTTTGTATTGTTTGATTATTTATGGTGTATATAATATTTGCTATTTATTACATTTTTTGTTTTAAATTGTGTATAATTTTATCTTCTGTATTGTTCCCAGGGCACATTTGCAAATGAGACCTTGGTCTCAATGTGTTTTTCCCTGGTTAAAAAAAAAAAGAGTCAAACAGCCTGCTCGCCCATTCCGAGGTGTCCACAAGGTCCTAAAGCACACCAGAGCCATGTTTTTACAGCCTATAATTTCACAATTCTTCGAGAATCAAAAGGTTCGGGGCTGGAACAAAAACATTCAGGGCTGCAGCTCCAGAAGCCCACCATTAATGACACAGATAGGTGTCACTCTCCTATGTTGCATCCATCTGAATCCATCTGAGTTTCTCTGCTCTGAGGCAATACACACACTGTGCTGCTGGCAATGTGAACGTCTACTAACTACAGCATTGGAACACAGCCTACATACAACCAACCCAATGGCAAGAGAGGACCTAAAGGCACTGAAAAAAACCAACACCCCTAGGGAACCTGAAAGACCTCAGTGTGTCAGTTGGTTTATTATGTCTGTATCCCAAATGGTACCCTACTTACTATTTAGTGCACCGCTATTAGTGCACCACTAGTAGACAGTATATACTACTACACCACTAGTAGTGCACTTTATAGGGAAAGGGGTGTAATTTGGGATGCAAACTTTAACTGGGGATAGGAGCCTGTGGAAACTTAGAAGAAAGTAGTACAGTTGTGAAGGATGAGTGAGAAGCAACCAACCACCAGTGTAAGAGAGTAACATCTGCTCATGGAGAATCATCTCCACTACTGTTAGCATTGGTGATGATATCTCCATGGGGAGTCTAAAATGCCAAAGGCCATGCAGAGGTACTGTATCTCCTTGGCAGTTCTGTATTGTATATAGGATAGTAGTATATAAGGTATGACCAATAGGATAGTAGTATATGCTGTATGACCAATAGGATAGTAGTATATACTGTATGACCAATAGGATAGTAGTAAATATTGTATGACCAATAGAGCTTGCCTTACTTTCCTCTCGATTGCAAGCATCCTCTGCTACTGATATAAATAAACTGGCAGTGTCACATCTGCTTCTGCCACACCCTCTAGTGCTCATCCTGTGCCTCCTTGACCTGACACCCCTCCCCCAGTGCTCTCTCCCTCTCCCTCTCTGTGTGTGTGTGTGTGTGTGTGTGTGTGTGTGTGTGTGTGTGTGTGTGTGTGTGTGTGTGTGTGTGTGTGTGTGTGTGTGTGTGTGTGTGTGTGTGTGTGTGTGTGTGTGTGTGTGTGTGATTGTGTGGGCGGAGACAGGTGTGCTGGAGTCAGAGCAGATCCCCACTAGCTGCAACCTGTTCCATAATCAAGACAAATACTCAGTCCTGTCACTTCCACGCTGCCAGATCGTAATCTCTGCTTAGTCAGTCCATGTTTCTAGCCATTTGTTCCTGTTGTCCTGTTGTGCCTATTTTCCCTTGCCTGGCGCTGTTTCCTTCTCCGCTACAGTTCTGCCCACTCTGACTCTGGTACCTGTCTCCAGTCCAACTTCTCGCCAGTCCTGCTACTCTGTCCTGGATTCCCCACTCTACGCTCCCTTGGATTCCCCTTCGGACCTGCTTACCCTGTCCCAACACCTCTCGCTCCAGCCTCAGCCTCCGCCTCCACCTCCGCACCTGGTTTCCGGCAACCTGCCTCATCCCAGTCTCCTCGTCTGAGTCTGCTCTTGGGTTCACCTGTTCCACTCCGCGTGACAGGCAGTAGCAGGAAGGAAGTCTCTGGTGCCTTTGTTTTTACAAAGCTGGCACTAAATGCACGGTTGACAAAATCAGGACGGAGGAAAAATCCATATTGCATTACCACCACATCAGTGAGCTGATCAGAGAAGCTCTACGATCTCTGTGCCCTGGGGGAGGAGGGGAGAGAGGTGGAGAGACCTCGGGATTTAATCTACTCCCTGCCCAATGGCCCATCGGCAGATTCTCCAGCCGTGCCACCCTCTGGTCCAGTCCTTATGTCTGCCCACTATAGGCAGGCTCTGTCCCAAATGGTAAATATGGCTATTAGTGCACCACTAGTAGACAGTATATACTACCACACCACTAGTAGTGCACTTTATAGGGAAAGGGGTGTAATTTGGGATGCAAACTTTAACTGGGGATAGGAGCCTGTGGAAACTTAGAAGAAAGTAGTACAGTTGTGAAGGATGAGTGAGAAGCAACCATCCACCAGTGTAAGAGAGTAACATCTGCTCATGGAGAATCATCTCCACTACTGTTGGCATTGGTGATGATATCTCCATGGGGAGTCTAAATTGCCAAAGGCCATGCAGAGAGGTACTGTATCTCCTTGGCAGTTCTGTATTGTATATAGGATAGTAGTATATACTGTATGACCAATAGAGCTTGCCTTACTTTCCTCTCGATTGCGAGCAGCCTCTGCTACTGATATAAATAAACTGGCAGTAACAGGAAGGAAGTCTCTGGTGCCTTTGTTTTTACAAAGCTGGCACTAAATGCACGGTTGACAAAATCAGGACGGAGGAAAAATCCATATTGCATTACCACCACATCAGTGAGCTGATCAGAGAAGCTCTATGATCTCTGTGCCCTGGGGGAGGAGGGGAGAGAGGGGGAGAGACCTCTGGATTTAATCTACTCCCTGCCCAATGGCCCCTCGGCAGATTCTCCAGCCGTGCCACCCTCTGGTCCGGTCCTTATGTCTGCCCACTATAGGCAGGTTTTGTCCCAAATGGTATATAGTGCACTACTTGGGCTCTGGTCAAGAGTTGTCCACTATATAGGGAATAGGCTGACAGTTAGGATGCAGACACAAAGACAAGGGGGCAAGACTTCCCAAGAAAAGAGGAGGAAAATAAAACAGTATCATGATGCTAAAGGATAGTTGTGTTTCTGTTGATGTCAGTCGTGTCTGAAGTGTTTAGAGTAGAGGTAAACTATGCATTTCCTTTGCCTTCTCTTTATCAATTGTAGAAATATGTTAAAACCAATTGAGAAAATGTAAATCAAACTAAATGAATTTTCAAACTGTTTGCGCAGGTTGCCGTTTATTGGGATAAGTCTTGTCCTGGATGCAGGACTGAGCGATTTCTGCTAGACTGGCCAGCTGCAAAGTCAAAATTGTCTATATTGTAAAAATGTATGAAAACCAAAATTAGCTTTTGATCTTAAATTAAGGTTCGGCATTAGAGCTAGCAGTGTGGTTAAGGTTTGATTTAAGGTTAGGGTTAAGTTTAAAATCATATTGTATGACTTTGTGGCTGTGCCAGCAAGTGACCTCTCTGCAAAGCTGCCTCCAGAACAAGATTCATAAGAAAAACACTAACCTGCACTGTTTGCATGACTGACCGTTGCATTCCTATATTGTGCTACAAGTCAATACTGCTTGATCACTCACAGACAGAATGTGACCTGTTATCAACATCTGCAGTCATCATAATGAACTGCTTGCTAATATGACTGTTAGTGTTACGTAACATCATGTCGTGGCAGACTGGTCGACCTACCTCTTGGGAACTAATTGAAGCCATTAAAATGAGCCAACCCTTAAGTATGTTCTGATTTGGACTGGACAAGTTGGCCTGCTGGGTAATGGAGCAGGCTAGCAGCCCTTGAGGAGGCCTCATTACGTAAAGAAGTCAGTCAGACAAACCAGGCCTGACACAGATTAGGTCAGGTAAACTCCAGAGAGAGACACTCTAGGATGGGGAAGGGGGAAGGGGCTGAGTGGCTGTCACTGGGCTTTTGGTGTTCTTCAAATCAAATCAAATCACATTTTAATTGTCACATACATGTGTTCATCAGATCTTATTGCTGGTGAAGCGAAATTCATGTGTTTCTAGCTCCAACAGCGCAGTAATATCTAACAATTCACAACAATACACACAATACACACAACCCAAAAATAAAATAATGTAATTAAGAAATATATAAATATTAGGATGAGCAATGTCAGAGTGGCAGAGACTAAAATACAATCGAATAGAATTCAGTATATACACAGGAGGTGAGTAAGCAAAAATATGTAAACATCAGAGTGACTAGTGTTCCACTATTAAAGTGGCCAGTGATTTCAAGTCTATGAATAATGGGCAGAAGCCTCTAAGGTGCAGGATTATGTAACCGGGTGGGAGTTGCCTAGTGATGGCTGTTTAACAGTCTGATGGCCTTGAGATAGAAGCTGTTTTTCATTCTCTCGGTCCCAGCTTTGATGCACCTGTACTGACCTCGCCTTCTGGATGATAACGGGGTGAACAGGCAGTGGCTCGGGTGGTTATTGTCTTTGATGATCTTTTTGGCCTTCCTGTGACATCGGGTGCTGTAGGTGTCCTGGAGGGCAGGTAGTTTGCCCCCGGTGATGCATTGGGCAGACCGCACCACCCTCTGGCCCTGCGGTTGCGGGCGGTGCAGTTGCCGTACCAGGCGTTGATACAGCCGGCAGGATGCTCTCAATTGTGCATCTGTAAAAGTTTGTGAGGGTTGTAAGGTGCCAAGCCAAATTTCTTCAGCCTCCACCAAACTGTCTGTGCATGAGGCCCATTTCAGATTGTCAGTGATGTGTATACCAAGGAACTTGAAGCTTTCCACCTGCTCCACTGCGCTCCCATCGATGTGGATAGAGGTGTCCTCCCTCTGTTGTTTCCTGAAATCCACGATCAGCTCCTTTGTTTTGTCGACATTGAGTGAGAGGATATTTTCCTGGCACCACACTCCCAGCGCCCTCCTCTCGGTAGGCTGTCTCGTAATTGTTGGTAATCAGACCTACTACTGTTGTGTCGTCTGCAAACTTGGTGATTGAGTTGGAGGCGTGCACGGCCACGCAGTCATGGGTGAAAAGGGAGTACAGGACGGGGCTGAGCACACACCCTTGTGGGGCCCGTGTGTTCAGGATCAGCGAAGTGGAGGTGTTGTTTCCTAACTTCACCACCTGGGGGCGGCCCGTCAGGAAGTCCAAGACCCAGTTGCACAGGGTGTCATTCAGACCCAGGGCCCCAAGCTTAATGAATGCTGAGCTATAGTCAATGAACAGCAGTTCAGTTACAGTTGAAGTCGGAAGTTTGCATACACTTAGGTTGGCGTCATTAAGACTTGTTTTCAACCATTCCACACATTTCTTATAAACAAACTGTAGTTTTGGCAAGTCGGTTAGGACATCTACTTTATGCATGACTCAAGTCATTTTTCCAACAATTGTTTACAGACAGATTATTTCACTTATAATTCACTGTATCACAATTCCAGTGGGTCAGAAGTTTACATACACTAAGTTGACTATGCCTTTAAACAGCTTGGAAAATTCCAGAAAATTATGTCATGGCTTTAGAAGCTTCTGATCCTGCTTCTGATTCTGAGCCTAATTGACATCATTTGAGTCAATTGGAGGTGTACCTGTGGATGTATTTCAAGGTCTACCTTCAAACTCATTGCCTCTTTGCTTGACATCATGGGGAAATCAAAGGAAAACCAAAAGGAAAAAAGGAAAAAAAAATGTAGACCTTCACAAGTCTGGTTCATCCTTGGGAGCAATTTCCAAATGCCTGAAGATACCACATTCATCTGTACAAACAATAGTACGCAATTATAAACACCACGGGACCACACAGCCGTCATACTGCTCAGGAAGGAGACGCGTTCTGTCTCCTAGAGATGAACGCACTTTGGTGTGAAAAGTGCAATCAATCCCAGAACAACAGCACAGTAAAACAACCTTGTGAAGATGCTGGAGGAAACAGGTACAAAAGTATCTATATCCACAGTAAAACAAGTCCTATATCGACATAACCTGAAAGGCCACTCAGCAAGAAAGAAGCCACTGCTCCAAAACCTCCATAAAAAAGCCAGATTACAGCTTGCAACTGCACATGGGGACAAAGATTGTACTTTTTGGAGAAATGTCCTCTGGTCTGATGAAACAAAAATAGAACTGTTTGGCCATAATGACCGTCATTATGTTTGTAGGAAAAAGGGGGAGGCTTGCAAGCTGAAGAACACCATCCCAACCGTGAAGCACGGGGGTGGCAGCATCATGTTGTGGGGATGCTTTGCTGCAGGAGGGACTGGTGCACTTCACAAAATAGATGGCATCATTAGAAGGACAATTCTGTAGATATATTGAAGCAACATCTCAAGACATCAGTCAGGAAGTTAAAGTTTGGTTGCAAATGGGTCTCCCAAATCGACAATGACCCCAAGCATACTTCCAAAGTTGTGGCAAAATGGCTTAAAGACAACAAAGTCAAGGTATTGGAGTGGCCATCACAAAGCCCTGACCTCAATCCCTCAGAAAATTTGTGGGCAGAAATGAAAAAGCGTGTGCCAGCAAGGAGGCCTATAAACCTGACTCAGTTACACCAGCTCTGTCAGGAGGAATGGGCCAAAATTCACCCAATTTATTGTGGGAAGCTTGTGGAAGGCTACATGAAACATTTGACCCAAGTTAAACTATTTAAAGGCAATGCTACCAAATACTAATTGGGTGTATGTAAACTTCTGACCCACTGGGAATGTGATGAACGAAATACAAGCTGAAATAAATCATTCTCTCTACTATTATTCTGACATTTCACATTCTTAAAATGGTGATCCTAACTGACCTAAGACACATCATTTTTACTAGGATTAAATGTCAGGAATGGTTAAAAACTGAGTTTAAACGTATTTGGCAGAGGGGTATGTAAACTTCCGACTTCAACTGTAGGTATTCCTACAGATGGGATTCCTAGTCCAGATGGGATAGGGCACTGTGCAGTGAGATTGTCTGTGGATCTATTGGGGCGGTAAGCAAATTGAAGTGGGTCTAAGTGGGTGGCAGGTAAGGTAGAGGTGATATGATCCTTAACTAGCCTCTCAAATCACGTCATGATGACAGAAGTGAGGGCTACGGGGTGATAGTCTATTAGTTCAGTTACGTTTGCTTTCTTGGGTACAGGAACAATGCTGGACATCTTGAAGCAAGTGGGGGCAGCAGACTGGTATAGGGAGAGATTGAATATGTCTGTAAACACTCCAGCCAGCTGGTCTGCACATGCTCTGAGGTTTTGGCTAGGGATGCTGTCTGGGCCAGCAGCCTTGCTAGAGTTAACATGCTTCAATGTCTTACTCACGTTGAAGGAGAAGGAGAGCCCACAGTCCTTGGTAGCGAGCTGCGTCGGTGGCACTGTGTTATCCTGAAAGCGGGTGAAGATGGTGTTCAGCTTGTCCGGAAGCAGGACGTCAGTGTCTGCGACGTTGCTGGTTTTCCCTTTGTAGTCCGTGATTGTCTGTAGACCCTGCCACATACGTCTCAAGGTCTGAGCCATTTATTTGCGACTCCACTTTGTCTCTGTACTGACGTTTTGCTTGTTTGATAACTACACTGTTTGTATTTGGCCATATTCCCAGTTCGCGCTTTCAATTTTGCGCGAATGCTGCCATCTATCCATGGTTTCTGGTTAGGGTAGGTTTTAATCACAGTGGGTACAACGTCTTCTATACACTACACTGAAAAACTCAGTCACCATATCTGTGTATTTGTCGACGTTATTATCGGAAGCTACCTGGGAACATATCCCAATCCGCATAATCAAAACAATCTTGAAGCATGGATTCCGATTGGTCAGACCAGCGTTGAATAGTCCTTAGCACGGGTACTTCCTGTTTGAGCTTCTGCCTATAGGAAAGGAGGAGCAAAATGGAGCAATTATCAGATTTGCCGAAGGGAGCATGTAGTTTAATCTGTGGCCTTGTAGGGATCCCGGAAGCTGGAGTAGTAGTGGTCGAGTGTTTTAGCAGCGCGCGTACTACAGTCAAACTTCGGTAGCGTTTTCCTTAAATTTTCTTTGATAAAATACCAGCTACAATAAATGGCATTTGATTGTAAGGTATTCTAGGTTGAGTGAACAAAAGGACTTGCGTTTCTGTATGTTTTCACAATCACACCGCCTTTTTTCTTCCCAGAGAGATCTTTATTCCTGTCTGCGCGATATACTGAAAACCCATCTGGCTGTATGGACAAAGACAATATATCCCAAGAGAGCCATGTTTCCATGAAACAGAGTATGTTACAATCCCTGATGTCTCTCTGCAAGGAGATTCTCACCCTGAGCTCGTTACTTTATTATCCAGAGACTGAAAATTATCGAGTAATATACTCGGAAGCGGTGGATGGTGTGAGCGCCTCCTAAGTCAGACCAGAAGTCCACTTCGAATACCTCTTCTCCACCGGGCGGCATCTTGGAGCAGCCTCTTGGATAAGTTCAATTGCCCTGGGGTTGCGAACAAAGGATCCAATTCGTGAAAGTTGCTGGTGAGTTTCCGCCACTCTGATATCCAAAAGCTATTTCCGGCTGTACGTAATAACACAAAAAACGTTCTGGGCTAATAATGTAAGAAATAACACACAGAAAGACGAAATACTGTGGAGTTGCTTAGTTGCAAGAAGCAGAGCTGCCATGTCTGTCTGCGTCATCTTTGGTGTTTAATACAACTGTATAATGCAACTGTGTCTGGTTTACAGTGACCGAACGACTAACATCCTTGACTGTATTTAGCATCTAGTTTAATCTGTACCCTATTGATTACCATTAACTGGGTGTTTCAGGACATATCATAGATCACTGCATGGAAACACATCACCATTCACGTTGCAAATTGTGTTTAAGTACAGAGAAAAATGCAGTTTTCCTCAGCTCTACCTTCTTACTGTTCCTACCAAGAAGGACACCTTTTTGGAATGTTAACGACCTCCTACCAACATTCCTACCACCATGTAATTTCTACATCTATGCTATCCCGTCCTCCCCGTTCAGTTTTGTCTCGTGGTGAATAATATCTGCACTTAGAACCCAATCAGCTACAAGAGACTGTGGTGAAGTGCTGCTCACTTCATGTGTTTTCTACACATAGCTGTGGGCAATGGATTATTCAGACACCATATAAGCCCAGCTGTTTCCTGAATGGATGAATGCAGAGCTTATCAGGGCTGTGTTCCAAATGGCACCCTACTCCCTATGTTGTGCATTACTTTTGTGCAGGGCCCACAGAGCTCTGGTCTAAAATACGGCACTATATAGGGAATAGGATGCCATTTGGGACACAGCGAGCAGAAAAAGCATGCCGTCAGTGCACTCCGTCAGTGAATGCCGTCAGGCTGCGTACAGTTAAATGGGAAACAGTGGAGGACTAATTGATGTGACTGTATATGTGAGCACCCATGCTGGGTTCCATTTGGAGGAACTGAGAAGTTGCTATACCCACCAGCACAACCTGCAGTGTTCCCCTATTAGTGTTCTGAATGTTCTTTTTGTCAACCCAACACCTCTCTCTCTCCAGTTCACATCCAATTTCTGTCTGTGTCAGTTTGTAGTCATCATATTTACTATCTAACATTCAAATTCTATCTTTTCTTGCTTGGCTTTACATTCATAACAGTAACCACAGAACTTCACTGAAGCACATGTTGAATTAAAGCCAATTCGTTTTTTTGAAAAATATATTGACAGAGTTGTTTTCATCTTTCCAATTCTTAAAAATATTTTCTTGATTTGGACCCCAGATACGTATCCTATCTGTTGATTTGGACCCCAGATACCTATCCTATCTGTTGATTTGGACCCCAGATACCTATCCTATCTGTTGATTTGGACCCCAGATACCTATCCTATCTGTTGATTTGAAGTCCTCCTCACATAATCTGTCTTTTACAGTTCAAACATATCCAGACTCTGACAGCATGGCGGCTGCTGTGTGGTCTTTCATATGAAATCCAGAACAATTTGGCAGGAGGGAGGGCTCCCTTTAGATCAGTCAACAATGGGAGAGGCAGCACGCCCCTAGACACTTGACAGAATGCTGTCACGAAACTAGGCCAGACAGACAGGAATATAAAATATTCAACTCCCATCAAAAAACACACGGAACAAACGCGGTGGAAAGTACCTGCCATGACCAAAACCCACTGACATAAAAGGCCATGGCTTCTATCCAACAAAACATTCCACATTAGAAATAAGCTAAACCTTCCCCTTGGCTGTCATGTCAACTATGCTGCTGAATCAAATGAAACACAGACCATGTTCCCAAACTAGGGGTTGCGACTCGTTGTGGGGTTGCCTGATATGAAAATGGGGTTACGGGGGAATTTCCAAAATCCTGAAAAAAATATATAATTGTATGTAGTTAACCTTAAAAATCAAAATGAAAATTATTCAAATCTAAAATATAGAATTCAAGCAGAGAGCGCCCTTAGATCATGGGAAAAGGTCGCACTTGAATCATTCCCATGGTGAATGGCTAGGCCGACTACACCATGAAACCACACACAATTGCAGAGACTTTGATATTACCTTCTGCAATTGATATTGCGAAAACAATGTGTGGGGAGGCAGAGGCACAGAAACTCACATCAATATCTTTGGCAGATAACAGTGTGAAACTAAGAATTGATGCTATAGCTAGCAATCAAGGGGAAACTGACTGAACGACAAAAAATACTCCCCACTTTATGCTCTCCAAATGGACGTTAGCTGTGAGGGCCGAGATGCCCATGCATTGACTTTCACTCGCTATACATGTCGGGGGATGCTATTCACGAAGACATATTGTTCTGTCTTACGATTCCCCAGCATGAAACGGCATAGGGGATGTTCAGTGTGCTGCGTGGCTATATTGACGAAAAAAAAGATTCCATATGGGATCGAACGGTGGGCTTTTGCACAGATGGTGCTCCATCTATGGCTGGGCGGTGGGCAGGTCTCTGGACTCTAGTTATGAATGTGTCTCCCTCTGCCATATGGACACATTGTACGATACGCCGAGAGCAACTGGCGGCAAAAGAGCTGAGCACAGAACTAGGAGATACACTGCAACAGGTAACTTCGATTGTAAACTACTATCAAACCACATCCACTGCACGCAGGCCCGTTAGCAAAAGTATCTGGAGAAATGGGATCAGAGCATGAAAATGTTCTATTTCACACCGAGGCTTGGTGGTCATTGAGGGGGAGTGTTGGAAAGATTTGCATTGAGAGAGGAACTGTTGTCATTCCCATGTATATAAAAATACATATATTTTGTTGACACGAGAGATGACTGCTGACCTCCAACTCTTGAAAGAGCACTTTGGGACCTACTTCCCAATCCGTTTGAATGTGATCCTGGCTCAGTTGACATGCCGGTAAGTGAAATCAAACAGCTGATTGAGCTGTCATGTGACCGAATGCATTTAAAGGTCACTACGGAGAAGTTTTGGTTCCTGACTCAAAGGGAATACCCTGCAGTCTCCCTCTGCGCATTAATGCTGCATTCAAAACAACTGAGAACTCGGAACTGGGAACTCGTAAATCTCTAACTTCTGACATCAGTGCATTCAAGACAACTGGGAACTTGGAGAAAATCTGTGAAAAACCGACTGGGAAAAATAGCTTTGAATAGTCATCCAACTCGGAATTCCAACTTGGGAACTGGGGCCTCTTTCTCGAGCTCCGACTTTCCGACCTGAAGATCACTGGCGTCATGACTTCCAAATTTCCTGTTGTTTTGAAACCACCATAAAACTCATGGCAGGCTAACCTTCACCAGCGCATATCTGTGTGAATATGGATTCAGTGCTCTCGTCTGCATTCAAATCCCGATCCAAATTGGATGTGACAGCAGAGATGAGGTGCGGACTGTCGACTATGCCTTCTGACTTTGAGAAGCTCCGACGTGGCACCCATCTCATTAGTGGAGGTGAAATATGAGACATTGTGTCATACTAATTTGCATTTGACTGTCATAGCACCACATTAAAAGTATGTGAGGGTGAGTTGAGAAGACAATCAGAAATGCTGTTAGAATGTTTTTCAATTGACTGCCATAGCCCCAAATAAAAAAGTAACATTGCTTTTGACATGGTTGGGGTCGCGACATCAAAATGGGGTCGTGAACCCCTGGTATACAGTGTATGTTGTGTATGTCACATCGGAATAGATGACTGTTATCCATGTGAAACATTTTATAGATTTAACAGCACTTAGCTCCCTTCTGCTGTGTACATTGCTAGGTGCTTGAGGTAAAACAAGTAGTGGTTGGTTGGGAGGGCGAGTGATTACCTTTTAAATTCTTCAACTCGTAAGTGCCGCAGTTCATGGAGAAACTACATAAAACAAAGTCCTGCCTGATATTGTGAATATGGAGAGATAATTGCCAATGAGAGACATAAGGACCGGGAACAGAATCACAAGCAACAAACTCACTGACAGGCTAATGGCTATAAGTACCACTTTAGTAAGAAAAGGATTCAGACTCCATTTCAAATGGATTATGTGCTGAGGTAATGGTAACATTACGTTTGTGTGTATATGATCAACAGTACTGGGGGGGAAAAAATTAATACATTTCCAAAAACATGTCATGAAAAATAGGCCTGGGAAAAATTTTAAAAAATCATTTAACCAGGCAAGTCAGTTAAGAACAAATTCTTATTTTACAATGACGGCCTACTCCGGCCGAAACCCTCCCCTAACCCACACAACGCTGGGCCAATTGTGCGCCGCCCTATGGGTCTACCGATCACGGCCGGTTGTGATACAGCCCGGGATCAAACCAGGGTCTGTCGTGACGGCTCTATGCAGTGCCTTACACCGCTGCGCAACTCGGGAGCCATAATAGGTTGATAATCTGGGACATTCAAAGGGAACACTGGTGTAGGATCTAACCTCAATGGGACATGGATCCAAAAGGATATAGTGCATTTAAATTCAGTTGGCAACTCAAAGGACAGACTCCCTACTATGCCCTGGGACTCCTCAAATGTTCTGTTTTCCCTCTCTGACAGCACCTCACATTATACCTCATTCCTATTCCCCATGGCTTCAAAAGCCTTTGTTCTTCCCATTAGCAGTTGCAGTATGCGATGTGTTTAGAAATGATTGCAGTTGGGGGCTTACTGAAGTTTTATCAGCAAAGAAATGAACAAGAATTATGGTATAAATTGGGAGGCTGCTTTCTTCTTTTTCCCCTCTCTAAAAGTACAGATTTTCCCTCCAAACGAAGGCCAAAATATTACATGATTAAAGGCAAGAAAGTACAATATATACACAAACGTATGTAGACACCCCTTCAAATTAGTGGATATGTCTATTTCAGCCACACCTGTTGCTGACAGGTGAATAAAATTGAGCACACAGCCATGCAATCTCCATATACCCACATTGGCAGTAGAATGGCCTTACTAAATCCCCAACATCTAGTGGAAAGCCTTCCCAGAAGAGCAGGGGCTGTTATAGCAGCAAAGGGGGACCAACTCCATATTAATGCCCATGATTTTGAAATGAGATTTTCGACGAGCAGGTGTCCACATACTTTTGGTCATGTAGTGTATGTTAATGTCCCCAATGTTTTTTTTAAATGCCTTTTTGGGTCCATTATATCTCACATATTGATTGGTTGCACCCATTTCCATGCCATTTGTAACACATGAAATGTACATGCCCAAGAAACAAAGCCATTTTTTGGCCGTCTTTTTGCCCACCATGCACAACATTGGAAATTCAAGCCTCTCCTATCCTTCAGAGAAATGGTTGAAAAAATAGGGGTTTTAGTTCATTATATATTTTTAATTAAAACCTGCCAAAGTCCTCAGCTTAGGAGTTTAGTCATGCCAAAATCATGAAAGAATTCTATCTCGGTGGAGAAAAGGATCTGCATCTCATGCTATTCCAGTTTAATTCGCCTCACCAGCCTGTCTCTCCCTTGTCAGAATAATTTGAGACCGTAACTAACTTGTTTAATCTTAATTAAAGAAAAATAAGGATGTCTACCATATAGCACGATAGCGTCCCAAATGTCACACTTTCAGGTCTGGTCAAAAGTAGTGCACTATATAGAGAATAGAGTGCTGTTTGGGACACAACCTTACCTCTGTTTCAGCGATGCGATGCCATTTAAAAGGGTCTGAGTCACAATTGATCTTGCAGAAAATATTTCTAATAATAAACGCTCCCAAAGCCTTGCCTGAGGATACTAATAAAGCCTTGCCTAAGTATACAAATACAGAATACAAACTCCAATTAAATGTTGTATAAAGGCTGTAGTCTCAAAACTAACAAATAAAAATACATACAAATATATTGGAGACTCTCAACAACACTCTCCAGTCGAATTATCTTGAAGAGTCATATTTAGAGAGTTAGGAGTTTTGTTTTGACATAAGGTCAACAGCTTTGAGTTTCAAACCGTTTAGGTTTCATGCAGGTCTCGTTTAGATTAAAGGATTGCATTTATTTTTATCATCAATTGCACACAAGGTCCAACCGACACTTAACTTTTGCTTTTAACCCAACCCCTCTGAATCGGAGTGGTGCGGGGGGCTGCCACATTGGGCACCCAGGGAGCTGTTGTTGTGGGGGGTTAACTGCATTGATCAAGGGCAGAACGACAGATTTTTTACCTTGTTGGCCTGGGGATTTGACCTGGCAACCTTTCAGTAGTTAGTTCAACCACTAGGCCACCTGCCATTTTGATAGACCTCCAGAGCATTTGCCTGGCGGCAGGTTTGGAAGAGATGTGTTGCTAGCAAATGCATGCAAGGTTGGTGATGATCTTCCTTGTATGGTTTGGTTAATCTATTGACACAGCTTCTGTGGGTTACTGTAACCCAAACATGGGCCAGTGTGAGACCCTTGTGACAGCAGGGTTAAAAAGCAATGCAGTTGTCTGCTGTTTGTTCATCACTAGCATGCATCAAAGAAATACATACATTTACATGTTAATGTTGAAAAGCCCTTCAAATTGAAAGTCCTTCAAACGTGGGCGGGAGAACAACAGCATTTTCATCTCACAGATTACATTGAAACGAACACTACTAAAGACCCTAACTATTCAACCTTCTTAATGATCAATTACTGACACAATGATGGTCCTGAATCTCATTTTAATTTATTACCTTTTGACAGCAATAGAAATTACTAATATTTCCATCCCATTAACTCCCCAACCCAATTTTAAATACACTGCGAATAATAAATGGGAAAAGCGTAAACATTACTCACATGCAGACCTACACTCTATGTATCTCAACTTTCAGTAACTGAATTTGACAGCATGATCTAGTGTAACAATTAGGCATTGCTGGTTAATGATACATGAGGAGTAATTAAACCAGCTCTCAAAGTCGAGTTTTTCTTAATCTGACAAATACATTTGAGTCATAACAGATTGAGACAAACTGGGGACAAATGAGGCTGTGTGATGTACACAACTAAAATATTGTATCAAAGCCTAGTAATGTGAATAAATGATGGTTAATAAGTGTTAAGTAATAATGGGTAGTCACTACCACCATGGGGCTTTTATTAAATGTTTTATTCTGTGTTGATACAGCATCCACCCACCCAGCATCCACCCACCCAGCATCCACCCATCCAGCATCCACCCACCCAGCATCCAAATGCATTTAGTGTTAAACAATTATAATAATCAAAACCGAAATTGAAAAACTGGACTATTTTTCAAAAACTGGACTGAAACCGAACCAACCTTAAAAAGCACTAATCGCTCAGCACTAGTACTGTAGCTATTTCGAAATACAAGACAGTCTACTACTAAACTATGTAAATAGCAGTATTCCACCACGGTGCTTCCCTTATCCTCCTCTCATAAAATCCATATTGTCAAAAGGTCAGAGCCACTAGACATGAAGGATGCAGATTCGCTTGTCAATATACTCCTATGCGTATGAGCTATGAGTTGATGAGGAGCAGTTGAAAAGCTGAGATCGAAGGGGCAGGAAAGGGCCAAAGTTGAGTATAGTAGAGGGAGTTGCCTTAAGGACATCCCTCAGTATTACCTCTGCTGATCCTGTCAGCACAGTCCATAAACAAAGACCACATGCAGCTTCACATCCTCAAAACATATTTCCACATGAATTTGTACTTCTCACCCAAGATTTGAATGAAATTCCAAGATCCTATAAGACTGGCACCGCAACGGAATTGGCACTGAATGGTATAGGACATTCCACAGAACAACCCAGATGTACATGAAATGGCTCCTTGGATAAGAACAGGATGAGCGATGTAACATCAATGTGATTCTATTGGCATTAGCATACATTCCCCCTCAGTGGCACACAGGGGTCTTATAGGACAACAACGATCACAGAGACAGTCGGGGAGTTTTCGACACTGGAGGAGCGAACTGGGCCATGATAATTATAATAATGCCTGTTGAACATGCCTATAGGAAGAGAGTATCCTTGAAGGCTGACGGCATCGCTATATGACCAAGTGCAGACGTTAAGCCCTCTTCTCTATCTTGCTCTTCGTACCTATTCACGAGCTAGGAATCCTGAATCCGGGAATCCAGTGAACAAAACATACAGGCAGAGGGCAAGGAAGCAACACACACACTGAGAAAAAGAGAGAGAGAGAGAGATTTAGACAGATAGATGAATGGTACCAAACAAACAGGGATGAAATAAATGTATCTACGCATGTAGGATGTAAGCGGTACGTGCACAAAAACATCAAAACAACTCACTACATGGACACAAATGGTGAACAAGACTATTAGTCAATGTGGTTTGATCGTTGTTGGTAAACAGTGCTATCTTTCACATACAGTTGGGGAAAATTGTATCAATTGGTGTTCATTAAATCATGCTGGACCTGAAGATCTGAAGTACTGGGTTCCATAGCTACCAACTATCCGTTGGCTCAATGAGTAAAAGCTGTACTTCTTGGGTTGGGTATACTGTTGTGGTGACAGCTTTCAGTCCTCATAAGCACAAGTATATAATTACACTGCAACCCTGCTGTGATCCACATTGTAAGCTTAACTGACTGACCAGTCCCTCTCGACTAGAGCCACCGAACACACGCTGTCTGTCACACAATAGAGTACCACAGTATCAGTCATAATACCCATAAAACCTAGTGGTTAAACAAAGAAATGGTTCCATTCATTTTTCCACCATTCATTTCAGTATATCATTCGCAAGCATTAATTTTTCACATAGGGGATTTTCGGGCTGTGTTTCGTGTAGGCTTACCCTGGCGTGACGTTATGATGACCATGTAAATCTCTCTAGGACAAGGTGATTTTTATCAATATATTCGCCTGTATTTACCCCTCCAAAATGAAATGCTTATTAGCTGCTAATGTGGCCATCATAAAGAACTACAAATGCCAGGATGATCTGGATGAGACTGTCAAATCGAGGCAAAGGTAAGAATCTCTGGATTAACTATCTAATGTTAGCTACATTTAATCCAGCATCCTGGAGTTGCCTCTTCACTGTTGACGTTGAGACTGGTGTTTTGCAGGTACTATTTAATGAAGCTGCCAGTTGAGGACTTGTGATGTGCCTGTTTCTCAAACTAGACACTAATGTACTTGTCCTCTTGCTCAGTTGTGCACCGGGGCCTCCCACTCCTCTTTCTATTCTGGTTAGAGACAGTTTGCGCTGTTCTGTGAGGGGAGTAGTACAGAGCGTTGTATGAGATCTTCAGTTTCTTGGCAATTTCTCGCATGGAATAGCCTTAGTTGCTCAGAACAAGAATAGACTGACGAGTTTCTGAAGAAAGTTCTTCGTTTCTGGCCATTTTGAGCCTGTAATCGAACCCACAAATTCTGATGCTCCAGATACTCAACTAGTCTAAATAAAGCCTGTTTTAATGCTTCTTTAATCAGAACAACAGTTTTCAGCTGTGCTAACATAATTGTAAAAGGGTTTTCAAAATTATCAACTTGGATTAGCTAACCCAACGTGCCATTGGAACACAGGAGTGATGGTTGCTGATAATGGGCCTCTGTACGCCTATGTAGATATTCCATTAAAAAATCTGCCGTTTCCAGCTACAATAGTCATTTACAACATTAACAATGTCTACACTGTATTTCTGATCAATTTGATGTTATTTTAATGGACTTTTTTGTATGTTTTTAAGTACATTTCTAAGTGACCCCAAACTTTTGAATGGTAGTGTAAGTATTCACAACTATATTAAAATCCCCTTTGGCAGTCTTTCCGGGTAAGTCTCATAGAGCTTTCCACACCTGGATTGTACAATATTTGCACATTATTAGTTTAAAAATTCTTAAAGCACTATCAAATTGGTGGTTGATCATTGCTAGACAACCACATTCAAGTATTGCTATAGACTTGCAAACATATTTAAATCCAAACTGTAACTAAACAGTAAAAAAAAACATTCTAAAAACATAATTCCACTGATATAATGGGGTACTGTGTGTAGGCCAGTGACACAAAATCAAAATGTAATCAATTTTAAATTCATGCTGTAATACAACAAAACGTGGAAAAAGTAATGGGGTCTGAATACTTTCTGAAGGCAATGTATGTAGTGCACTACTTTTGACCTATAGGCCCAGGTCAAAAGTAGTGCACTATAAAGGGAATAGGGTGCCCTTTAGGACACATCCAGGGTATCCAGATTGGCCATCAAATTCCACTGAATTCCACTGCTGCTGGAAAAACAATACAAATACAATTGTGTGCCATTGTCATTGTAAAACCCGGGTGCTATTCTGCACTGGAAACAAAAAGTGTAAATCAGGTGGTGCATGCCCTGCAAAATCTCATGTACAATACAGCGGCTGTGCGATACAGCCTGTTTGTTGCCCTAAACAAAGAAAAAAATAAAAGTCTAAGAAGTGCTGACAAATTGCAGCCGACAGGCAGAATTCCCAGCGATGGAGAATTAGATTATTCTAACCAAAGGAAAGTAAAATACATGGTACTGTAATCTGTGGAAAATATACAGGGTGTGGCAGGTAATTGTCCCGAAACTGAAAATACTGTAATAATTATCTTTAAAGCACTGGATCCTATCATGTACAGTAGATGCGCTGGGATTTCTCACTGGGGTCTAGTTCTAACCAGCTGCAAGTCAATTTCATTACCATAAACAAGCAAATACAGCTTGAAGCAATGGGATATTATTAGATATGTGTGAAACCACAGCAGGAACTGCATGGAGGTTGAAAGTTGCATAAAGGTTGAACTTACTGCAATACTGCTGTACCTAGGGCTATACCTCCTGAGTCCTATTAACACATGCTAAACCCGTTACATTTATTTGAGGATCAAAGGCAAAATTAAGTCTGGATACTAAATGTCCCCATATTCCCTATATACTGTAGTTCTCTACTTTTGATCTGGGCCAATAGGACTCTGGTCAAAAGTAGTGCACTCTATAGGGAATAGGGTGGCATTTGGGACCCATGATAAATGTGACCCAGCAAAGGGAATAATTCTTTGAACTGTAGGACCAGACCATTCTGATCCCCTCTACATCAGACCTATGGCTTTGATGTGTTTGAAGTGGAGATTAACAGCTCAATGCAATGCTGAAATAATTAAGTTTTCAATCTCAACTTGAAAAGGCATAGCCTGCATCAATCTCAACGCTAGGATTCAAGTCAAGAGTGCATTACACCAAACAGGTTTCTTTTCGGCAATTGAAATTCTGAGTTTGCATTACACAAGGAAACCTTGTTAAACTCAGGAAGAGTATTTTAAGGTTTTCAAATGTACAAAATCGGATTAAAAGGAGAAAATACCTTATGTGGTCGTTCAAACGAAGCATAAACAGCATATCTACTCATCTAAGGCATGAGACAGTAAAGAGACAACTAAGGACACAGGAGTGTCTCTCTCTCTCTCTCCGAACAAACACAGGATAAACTCTGTGATTGTCTGGAAGAAAGTTGTGTGAAGCCTTGCCGGTTTTCCTCATTGAGTCTTCTTCTTGCCTTCCACTGCCTATCATTATCGTCACTATGCCCCAAACAAGTCACAATGCATTAGAGGCAGAGGCTTCTTAGATCACAGATGCACCACATATGCAGGAGGCAACAGGCCAAGTGATGCAGTCTCAACACAACAGACAATAACTAAATTAATATTCTACACAGTGGGGTACAACTACTTCCTGCTCTCAGAGATCCCATCCTCAGCACTTTGGTTCTGTTGTTACCCATGTTCAGTTCACATTACTACCACACTAGACTGCACTGCACTGCACTACAGTGTAATCCAGGGGCACAACTTTGGTTTTAGAAGTGGGGGGGACATAATGATTATTATTATTATAAAAAAATGTATCCAGTCGGATAAACATTCCAACCAGCCTACCCAAACTTCGGAGGTGTCCGCATGGTCCTAAAGCACTGTTGCCTCATTTTGTATCACATTCCAATGATAAAACTGGGGGGGGGGGGCAAAAATGCAATTTCAGAATGTGGTGTCCCCAGTGAAAGTTGCGCCCCTCTAACTCTCTCTCTATTTCTCTCTCTTTTCTTTCTTCTCTCAGAGGACCTGAGCCCTAGGACCATGCTTCAGGACTACCTGGCCTGATGACTACTTGCTGTCCCCAGTTTCAACTGTTCTGCCTGTAGCTATAGAACCCAGACCTGTTCACCAGACGTGCTACCTTGTCCTGGACCTGCTGTTTTCGACTCTCTCTCTCTCTACCGCACCTGCAACTCTGAATGCTTGGCTATGAAAAGCCAACCGACATTTACTCCTGAGGTGCTGACCTGTTGCTCCCTCTACAACCACTGTGATTATTATTATTTGACCCTGCTGGTCATCTATGAACGTTTGAACATCTTGGTCATGTACTGTTATAATCTCCACCTGGCACAGCCAGAAGAGGACAGGCCACACCTCAGAGCCTGGTTTCTAATTAGGTTTCTTCCTAGGTTCTGGCCTTTCTAGGGAGGTTTTCAGAGCCACCGTGCTTCTACATCTGCATTGCTTGCTGTTTGGGGTTTTAGGCTGGGTTTCTGAATAGCACGTTGTGACATCGGTTGATGTAAAAATGGCTTCATAAATACATTTGATTGATTGATTGATTGGTGTAATCCTCATCTTCATTCAATCCCAGCAGTCTAAACACAGTCGGTCCTCATCCTCACTCAACCCCAATGGACTGCACACTGTCTGAACTCTGAACATAGTTAGTCTCATATTAACACAGACTAATCAGAGAATGGGGGATACAATTATTTGGGAATAATACATGATCTAAAAAAGACCATGACTTTTGGTGGTTTTCACTATATTTAATCCATTGAAGGTTCCTCTGGAGGAAGGAATGTTGACATATATTTGATATTTGTATCTTAAAGCATTATTGAGAAATAATATATTGAAGTTGGAACATTTGTGACATTTTGGCCTTACCCCGGCCTCCTTTAAGACTCCATAATATCCATAATATGTCATCTGTATGTGCCACAAAGTAAAAGTTAGTGTTATTTGAAGATTTACAGCTTGCTCTGTAATATGAGTAGTATTATAATTTTAATAACACATTTCTTATAGAAATGTATTAATATTGAAAAGTATTAACATGAATATTGAAATTATAATTTTTTTGATTTGGCTAACTTTTAAATGTATTGTTGAACATAATATACTCTACGGGCATATCAAAGTTCCAGAGTGGGACATCCGTTTTTTTTTTTTTAAGTTATGGGCCATTTTATACAAAGACATTGTTATAGTAGGCAACGTAACCAATCACAGCCCTCCTTTTACTTTTATCATCACACATCCTGCAAATTACCAGCAGAGGGCAACCATTTTTAATACATTTTTCACTTTCACTCTGTTGGTAATGTTTACAAATTGGATCATAACTCTAAAAGTAGCAGATATCCCACTCTGAAACGTTGATATACCCATAGGGTATATTATATTTGAAAACATATAGAAAAATTTGCCAAATCAAAAAACTCATTTTTTCTATATTCATGTTCACATTTTAATTTTTCTATATTCATAAATGTATGTAAGAGATGTGTTATTGAAATAAATAAAAATGACTCATGTTACAGAGAAAGTGGTAAAGCTTCATATGACATCAACCTTTGCTTTGTAGCACCTACAGATGAAACATTATGAGTCTTAAAAGAGGCCTGAGTGAGGCCAAAGTGTCACAAATATTCCAACTTCAATTATATAGAAATTATGCTTTAAGATACAAATATCAAATATATGTCAACAATCCTTCCTCCAAAGGACCCTTCTACATGTCGTACAAATCCCCCAAATCACGGTCTTTTTTTGTTCCAGTTTCATGAGGAATCACTCAGATAGCACATTTCATAGCTATCAGAAATAGCAGCATCGAGTTGCATCAGAGCGATCAGGAGTAGTTGCAACGGTAGCAAACTCAGTGACCAACAGTCCGTTGTGGGTAGGGCAAGCACTCGGATAAATACTTAAACCGCATACAGGAAGTGTTACACGAGTCCTTTCAGCTCCTATTATTCCTGATGTCCATATGGATGCACCATGGGCCCTGCAGTCAGACACTGTGTTCTGGCCATCTGACTCTGTGTGACAGTGAGTGAAAGGCAGCATCTGGAGTACAGAAGAGACCAGTTACCTCCCGATAGCCAGCCGCTGTGCTTGGACTAGAATGAAACAAGTGCCGGAACACATTTTCATTTAAAATTATCTGAGCCTTTCTACTGTACAAGCATTTCGCTACACCCGCAATAACATATATATATTTTTTTTCCCCCGTTATTTTACCAGGTAAGTTGACTGAGAACACGTTCTCATTTACAGCTATGACCTGGGGAATAGTTACAGGGGAGAGGAGGGAGATGAATGAGCCAATTGTAAACTGGGGATTATTAGGTGACCGTGATGGTTTCAGGGCAAGATTGGGAATTTAGCCAAGACACAGAGGTTAACACCCCTACTCTTACGACAAGTGCCATGGGATCTTTAATGACCTCAGAGAGTCAGGACACCCATTTAACGTCCCATCCGAAAGACGGCACCCTACACAGGGCAGTGTCCCCAATCACTGCCCTGGGGCATTGGGATATTTTTTAGACCAGAGGAAAGAGTGCCTCCTACTTGCCCTCCAACACCACCTGCTCTCCCATCCGGGGACTGACCAGGACCAACCCTGCTTAGCTTCAGAAGCAAGCCAGCAGTGGTATGCAGGGTGGTATGCTGCTGGAAACATCTGCTAAATATGTGTATGTGACCAATAACATTTGATTTGTATAAGAGGTGAAGGTGGTCAAGCAGAAGAAAATTCAAGGTGTTCCTACTTCAGTCTAGTGAGCACTGGCCAAACTCAAGCACTGCTGAAACACACAGAAAGAGAACCTCTTCTGCAATCTCTGGTTGTCGACAAACCTGGTGGTCATGGAGGGCAATGGGGCCTGGCAGTGTTTGCTGTTTGTCAGCACTTTAACTAAATAATTAAGAATAATTGGGTGAATCCAGGTGAGTCGTGCTTATTGACATTTTAAAACTGCAGCCCTCTGCCGTTTGCGATTTCTGCTGCTGAGCGGTACTGACTGACACAGAACAAACAGCATGACCTAAGCCTTGGTTAATAATGGTTGGATTGTCTGGTAAACGGATGAGGGATGTGCTGGTGGTTGGTTTAGCCATAGCACTGCCAACCTCAGACCATCTATGGCCCCTGGAGACTGGGGTTCGATCACTGCTTAAACCTCTGTCTCCCTCGCTCATCTTGACAAGACAGACTAATACGAACGTTGGCCATGCACAGCGGGCGGTCGTCCTATTGCCTCTCACCACAGAACATTGACTATTATTCTACACGATGAATGAATCACCACAGTTTGTGCAGGTGATCTACTGCGCACAACTGATGTTCATTATGGTGTGTCTGGTCTCTAACTTTGCATGGTGGGGGTTGAGAGGAATTACTGTAGTACAGTAAGTATTCCTCACCTCATAGTGGGCAACCCTCTGGGACTCGGAGATGAGCTGAGCGCTGCACACTTTACAGTAGGTGTCTGTGAAAAGCCCTTGGTCCACTTCTGTAGACTTCATCTGGTGGGAAGAGAGGACAGACAAACAA